>NC_064429.1:5900000-6110000 GCF_023375975.1 Astyanax mexicanus
CTGCTCCTGTGCCTACTCCCAGGTCACGAGCTCCTAGGATCGCCGCGCCTGCTCAAGCTGCACCCGCCGCGCCTGCTCAAGCTGCACCCGCCGCGCCTGCTCAAGCTGCACCCGCCGCGCCTGCTCAAGCTGCACCCGCCGCGCCTGCTCAAGCTGCACCCGCCGCGCCTGCTCAAGCTGCACTCGCCGCGCCTGCTCAAGCTGCACCCGCCGTGCCTGCTCAAGCTGCACCCGCCGCGCCTGCTCAAGCTGCACCCGCCGCGCCTGCTCAAGCTGCACCCGCTGCCCCAGCTCAAGCACCAGCAGCACCCGCTGCCCCAGCTCAAGCACCAGCAGCACCCGCTGCCCCAGCTCAAGCACCAGCAGCACCCGCTGCCCCAGCTCAAGCACCAGCAGCTCCCGCTGCCCCAGCTCCAGCACCAGCAGCTCCCGCTGCTACAGCCTCAGCTCCAGCACCAGCAGTGCCTGCCACCCACGTGGTACCCACTGCCTTTGACCCTGTGCCCACGGCTCCGGCCGTCTCTGATCCTGTGCCCACTCCTAGAACTTTGTACACCCCCAAGCCAACTCCCAGAACAATGTTGGGTCCCAAGCCCCGTGTTTCCGGGCCTGTCCCGGGGCCTCCTGACTTTGCCCCCAGTACTGTGCCCAGGCTGTCCCCACAGACTTTTGTTAGTCCTGGGCACCCTCCTGTGTATCTGGTCCCCGTGTCTCTCCCTGTTTTGGTCCCTGTCTCAGTTTGTGTCCCTGTACCCATCTCGGTCTCTGTTTCTGTTCCTGTCCCCGTCACCATGTTCGTGTCTGTCCCTGTCAATGTATTTGTCCCAGTTCCCCTGTCCAGTTTTGTCCAGTCCCCGTCTTCTGTTCGGTCTGCTGCCCAGTCTCAGTCCCTGTCTAGTGCCCAGCCCCCTGTCTAGTCTCAGCCCCGTGTCCAGTCTGTGTTTCAACCCCCTGTCCAGTCTCTGTTCTCTGTTCGGTCTCCTGTCTTGTCTCCGTTTACGTCCCCAGCCCAGTCCAATGTCCAATCTCCTTTCAAGTCCCCTGTTCAGCCATGTGTCCTGTCCCCAGTCCAGTTCCAGTCTCCTTTTGTGCCACATGTCCGGTCTCCGTTCCCTGTCCAGTCCCCCGTCCAGTCTCTGTCTTCAGTTCCGTCAATTTCCCCGTTTGTGTCTAGTCTCCAGTCCCAGCTTTTCTTCCCTGTCCAGTCTACGTTTCGGTTTCCTGTCCCGTCCTCTGTCCAGTCTCCTCTCTTCTGTTCTTAGTCTTGTTGGGTGTCTTGTTCTGTTTTTCCACCCTCTCCTGACCGTCTCCTGGGGTCCCGTTTTTTTCGCGCCCCGGGAGTTGTGCGTTAAGGGGGGGGTTCTGTCACATCTTCTGCCTATTCTCTGTCTGTTCTCTTGTCTGTATGTTCTCATGTGACCCGGCTCCTCTGTGTTTCATTCCCAGTGTTTTTCCACTCACCTGTGTTCATTTGTAGCTCCGCCCCTTCGTCCCAGGTGTTTCCTGTTTCCTGTGTGTGTGCACCTCTATTTAAGGTCCGTGTTCCATTTCCCCGGTGTCGATCCTTGTATGTTTATCATCTGTCAGTGCTCCATGTGTTCCCCAGTTTCCTCAGTCCTGTTTTCAGTTTATTCCCTGTGTATTTTGTATTTGTTTTCTTTAATAAATCCCTTTTTGTTTGCATTTGCGTCCGCCTCCGCGTCCTCCCTGCACCCGCGCCTGACAGCAACAGCCATTTCAGTTTGATATATCTAATAACTGATGAACACAGTAATATTTCAGGATTGAAATGAGGTTTATTGTACTAACAGAAAATGTGCAATATACATTAAACCAAAATTTGACCGGTGCAAAAGTATGGGCACCCTGATCATTTTATTGATTTGAATACTCCTAACTACTTTTTACTGACTTACTGAAACACAAAATTGGTTTGGTAACCTCATTGAGCTTTGAACTTCATAGCCAGGTGTATCCAATCATGAGAAAAGGTATTTAAGGTGGCCAATTGCAAGTTGTTCTCCTATTTGAATCTCCTCTGAAGAGTTGCATCATGGGCTCATCAAAACAACTCTCAAATGATCTAAAAACAAAGATTGTTCAACATAGTTGTTCAGGGGAAGGATACAAAAAGTTGTCTCAGAGATTTAACCTGTCAGTTTCCACTGTGAGGAACACAGTAAGGAAATGGAAGAGCACAGGGACAGTTCTTGTTAAGCCCAGAAGTGGCAGGCCAAGAAAAATATCAGAAAGGCAGAGAAGAAGAATGGTGAGAACAGTCAAGGACAATCCACAGACCACCTCCAAAGAGCCGCAGCATCATCTTGCTGCAGATGGAGTCACTGTGCATCGCTCAACAATGCAGCGCACTTTGCACAAGGAGAAGCTGTATGGGAGAGTGATGCAAAAGAAGCCATTTCTGCAAGCACGCCACAAACAGAGTCGCCTTAGGTGTGCTTTTTGCTTTTGCATAGTTTGCGTGTCCAAACATTTTCATATAACTGTATGAGGAACTGTGTGTCATCCGCATAACAGTGAAAATTTACGTCATGTTTTCTAATAACTTTACCCAGTGGGCATATATAATGTCAATAATAACGGTCCTAATATAGAGCCTTGTGGAGTTCCATAATTTTACCTCCCTGGCAAAAACGGACTCCTTGTGAAAGCCATTATGTTATTCAGCCTGAGCATAACAGATTTCTCTAAAATGTATTTTATTCCTGGTTATAAATAAGGGTTAATTTACAGTTACAGTAGATACAGAAGTCAGCAGTGTAATTGAGTTCGATTGTGGCACAACATTGATTCTTTTTCTTCTTCTATTGTTAATAGAAAATGCCACAACTTTCTTTAATTGGTTTAAAAGTCTAAACTTTTCAGAAGAATGGTTTCACACTGCAATTAAACCAATTTAACCAATGATGAGTAGATGAGACCTTACTTTTGATTGAAGAACACTTTAGTTTCTGATCAGTTTTAGGTTCTCTGATTTTGCTATTTATAGATATATGTTTAAGTAAAATGAAGATTGTTGTTTTATTCTATAAACTACAGACAACATTTCTCCCAAAGTCCACATAAAATATTGTCATTTAGAGCATTTATTTTTTAGAAAATGAAATTGATTTAGAGCTTTCAGACCTCAAATGATGCAAGGAAAAACAAGTTCATATTCATAAAGTTTTAAGAGTTCAGAAATCAATATTTGGATGCAACAAACCTGTTTTTTAATCACAGTTTTAATGCATCTTGGTATCATGTTCTCCTCCACCAGTCTTACACACTGCTTTTTATAACTTCATGCCTTTACTCCTGGTGCGAAAATTCCTCTTGATTATTTTCCAGAGGTTTTAAGTGGTCTCTTATTCGTATCCAGAACTGTATATGATGTTAAAATGTGATAGTGTGCTTTCAGCAGCAGCTCTGAGAGCTTGGCTGGTATCGCCAATGGACGAAACAGACTGCTTGGAGTCTCTGGAGCTACCAGTCAGCATTCACCCACCGCAGACTACAGGCCTGAAGGCCCATCCATCTGGCTAATCATTACCGACAATACTCTGATGCAATGCAGAGCCTTTTTTTTTTGCCAATGTTAGGCAGACCTTCACAGCAGGAGCCCAGAAATTAGCAGGCCAGGCGTGGCTTTACCGTCGGATTTGACTTTGCCGTGTCAGACTGTGACTCTGCGTTTTTATCTGCATGGTTTGGAATAAAGTAGAGGCGTTTTTGAATTGAAGGACTGAGCCATGCGCTTGTTGGCCGTCTTTTCTGGAAGCCAACTGGGAGCATATGCTCGGTGGGTGTGTGCTGGCTCGTCCTGGTCAGCATGAATCAGCTCCACGTATTAATGGATTAAGGTTCAATAACGGTGTGGATGGAAATGATTCATCGCAAATTCTCAGGCCTTCATTGTTGGCACCTGTAAATCGCTGCTGAGGGCTTTTATAAAAAGAGCGCTGAAATATGGCAGCGTCAGCATCGGTGTCAAAGATGGATGCGTATGAAAAGCTCCCTGGTTGATGCCGAGATGTAATATGCAGGCTGAAAGCCTGGTTATTACATTTTGAGAATTTTGGTGAATGGACTCATTTTTGATCTATAGTTTATAGACCCTTTATGAATCAGAATAGACGAGTAAGTAGATTATTTAGCAGTTATTGTTCAATAGATTTGTTGATAAGGGGGGCTCTAGAACCCTGTTGACGCCTCAAGCCTGGATACTAGATGAGATACAGTTGGGTACATGCAAATTTAGAGAATACTTTATTAAATAAAGTATAAGACAAAGGGGTTATCAGAGAAAAACAATGTTAATACCAGTAAACAGCAGCAACAAGGAGATAACATACCAGAGTTGGTAAAGAGTCCAGAAGTCAAACATGGCTAGGGCATGAGGGTATGCAAAAAAATTAAGGTCGGTTAACAGCAAGAGTAACACAGACAATGGATAAACGTGTTGTACGAGAAAAAAAAAAAAACATCAATCCTCTGACTGTAATGCACTGACTGAGACCAAATAAACCCCTTTTATAAGGCTAAACCATGTGGCTAGTACTCAGGTGATCTACTTCCTGGATGTGTCATGTGCTATGTCATGTGATCGGGATTAGGTGTTCAGGTTCCTTATTGTATCTTACGACACTTTTGACTGAATGTTGCTGAAGCTGTTGGCTCAATTGATTACATAAATGCTTTAATTTAATTCTAGTGACAACCAACCCTGGCTATGTGTGGATGAGCATTGTCCTGCTGATAAATGGTAATTATAAAGCTCAAACTTCCTGCAGATATTGTTATATACTCAAAACTGGCTGTCATCAGATCAGTTGTCAAGATCAAATCAGATTAATATGGGACAGGGGTCAACATATTATGCAAAACTAAATTTGTATATGCTTTTGTATTTACACTTGGGTCTTGACTAACCCTGTAAACAGTCCATTAAAAAATTATCCATCAGTTTTCTGTAAATCAGCTGGCACCATCTCTTACCTGTCAACCAACACTAGAGCTTCACCCAGTAGATCAGTTTAAAAATGGCATTTTTGTCATTTTAGTTTGGGTTTTGAGAACCAGCAGGATTAGCCAGCAGACTTCTTCTGAGAGAGGGATCTGTACCTACTGTCCGTGGCAAGTCATCTGCTGGTGTTTGGAGAGACATGTCATCTGCTGGTGTTGATCCACTGTGTTTTATTATCAAGTCTAAAGTCAGTGCAGTTTTGTTTTCCCACAAACTTTTATGGAGATGCAGATTTCATTTTCCAGCAGGACTTGGCACACTGCCCACACTGACAAAAGCACCAATTGGTCTTATATAATATTCTAATTTTCAGAGACACGGATTTTTGGGTTTTCATTGGCTGTTAGCCATAATCATCAACAATAAAAGAAATAAACACTTAAAATAGATCCTTCTATGTGTAATATATCTATATAATATATTAATTTTACATTTTAAATAACTTTTCAATTATATTATTTTTTTTTAGATGCACTAGTATATTGGTTTTGGAGCAGTGCTAGTATTCCACAGTGCTGCTGTTTCCACTTGTGGATGGGTTGGTAATTACTGCAGGTGTCAGGGGTGCTGCTATATTGATGCTCTTGTGTTTTTACAATATATAATGATAGTGGAGGTTCACACGTGGGAGATTGGAGCTTCCCTCATTCCCAGCTCAATAAACTAGATATCTCCCTGCACTATAAACTATAGGTCCCTACAGGTCTTTACACACACACACACACACACACACACTGATGGCCCACCACCACACCATATATCACCACACCACACACCAGCACCTCCTGGGTCCTGGCCAGTACAACCCTACACAGTCATACACACAGATGGATGTATTTAGGTCACGTCATGCTAGTGTGCCCAGGCTCTGTAGGTTGTGTTGTGTGTGTGTGTGTGTGTGTGTGTGTGTTGGCTAACGCGCTGCAGGCTGCGCTTTCAGCAGTCTTTGTGAAATGTCAACTCTTATATCTGTCACCGTGGCTGTAATAGATTTGGACGCACAGGTGTTGCAGATTAAAACCCCTCTCGCGCCGCTGCACTCCGCCGACTCCGTAATGCAAACTTAATTTGAGGAAACTTATTTACATAAATAAATCAGCGGACGGGTCGCGCTCCGGGGTCGAGTAGCGGGTGCCACGGCGTCAGCGGCAATCACACGGGAAATTGTGTTTTAAGGCTGTGATCCTTCTACTGCTCTACTAACCACCAGGGGAAGGAGCAATCGGTAAATTATGCATCAGAAACCTCCAATCTCAGGGGACAGAAAGCTATAAATACTAAAGTATTATGGCATTAAAATCAATAGGCTTAACCTTCAGCTGACTAATGTACATCTCCTCTTTTTGAGATGTAAAACTGCATTCAGGCAAGATTTCTTTTATTTTATTTTAAATTTATTTAAAACAAAGCTTATTTTCTTATTGCAGGAACATATATATAAAGAAAGCTGTGAGAAAGGCAGTATACTGTACTGTGTAATATTAGGAACATATAAAAAGTGAATGTATACTATATCTGATAAAGTGGTTCCACAGCAGGACGTTTGGAGTTTATTCAGTGAGATTGTTGGCTGGTTTCAATGTATAAATATAATAATTGCCTGAGTTTTCTTATTATATGTTTAGCTAAGTGGATGTAAATGTTTTGATAGATTAAATACAGATTAATGAGGTCTAAAATTGTAACTACGTAACAACTGGCAATTGTCAGGGGAAAGAAAAAATCACTTATTTTAAAAGTGTGAATACATAATAAACAGCACAGATTTTAACATGACTTCAATCTATATTTAAAATGAAACTATTATATATAAAAGTTGAGCTTCATGTTTAATACAGCTTGAATTTAATTAGCTAGGTTGGTAAGTAGATGGATGGTTGAATGGATGGATTGGATGGATGGATGGATGGATGGATGGTCAAATGGATAAACAAATGGATGGATGGAAGGATGAAGATAATAAATGATGAATAGATAGATGGGCAATTGCATAAATGGATGCACAACATCACAACATGAACAATCCTACAAGATTAGGAAATGGATGGAAGGATGGATGGATGGATGGATGGTTGGATGGACAGATGGATCGGTGATTGGACAAATAGATGGATGGATGAGTGAAAAAAAGGAACTATGGAAGGATGGATGGGTAATTGGACAAATGGATGATGAATGGATGGATAGGTGTTCGGAAAAATGGATGCACAGCATTGAGGATGCTACCTGGGTCATACCAGATTTGAAAATGGATGGATTGATGATGGATGGCTGGATGGATGGATGCGTGATTGGACAAATGGATAGATGGGTGAAGATAAACGGTGGTTGATTGGACAAATAGAACAATACAACATAGAGGATGCTACCTGAATGATACCAGATTGGGAAATGGATGGATGGATCGATAGGTATATGGATGGAGGGATGGAAGGCTGGACAGATGAATGGATGAATGGATGGACAGGTGAAGATAAGAAAGGATGGGTGGATGGATGGATGGATGGATGCGTGATTGGACAAATGGATGGATGGATGGGCGAAGATAAACGATGGGCAGACAGATGCGTGATTGGACAAATAGAAGTACAACATAGAGGATGCTACCTCAGTGATGGAAATGGATGGATGGTTCGAGGGGTGGATGGATGGAAGGATAGAAGGATAGAAGGCTGGACAGATGAATGGATGGACAGGTGAGGATAAGAAAGAAAGAATGGATGGATGGATAGATGGGTGGATGGGAGAAGAAAAAAATATTGAAAAAATGGATGGGTGATTGGACAAATGATTGCACAACATTGGGGATACTACCTAAGTGATCCCAGATTGGGAAATGGACAAATGGATAGATGGATGGATGGATTGGTGGGTGGTTGGATGAACTGGTGGATAAATGGGTGGATGAATGGATAAATTAGGATTATAAAGACAGATAAATTACCTTTGCTACCTAACACCAGCGTGAACATGTATCACCACCAAGCATCCGTGAGCAGACAGTTCATGTTCAGAGAGCGTTGCTGTGGTGAGTGGAAGTGTGCGAGTGTGTATGTGTGGAATGTGAACTCTGGAAACTCAATGCGTTAATCCACTACCAACATCAAAATGATCAGAGATCCACAATCCTGAACATAATCCACAACCATCTAAAATCCTAATCTCCAACCTTCTGACACCAACCTCAATCACCCCCTTTAATCTCAGATCGACCAACTCACAACACAGTTACAGCACAGATATATCTATATCCATGTGACAATAAAGTGTATTGTGTTGTTTAAGATCTGTATGCTAACCTCACATATGCTAAACCTCACAAGATAACACCTCACAATGTATACGTCAAATTATTTTTTTTAAGAATGACCATGGTAGAATAGGCATTTACTTGAAGTTAGAATGGTAATTAGTAGCATGAGAATTAGAACATGATAAAGGATAAAGGAAACTGAGTGACAAGGGTTCAACCCTTACAAGATAACACCTCACAATGTATACAGGGGTGAGCATTCCCAAGCTATCCCCTAAGAAATCTCATAAGGGTTCTGGGCTAGCATGTTAATTTTTGGCTAATATATTAGCTAAGGGATGACACCTTAGCATTAGAATTAGCAGCAAGAACTCAGGGTAATCATAAGTAAAAAAAAAAGAATTTTGTGATTAGCTTCTTAAAAAACATATATGGTAGCATTAGCATTTACTTGTAGTTAGCATGGTAGTTACCCAGGTGCTATCAGCTAGCGGTTCATCTCATGTAGCTTGTTTTAACACGGTAAACTTGCCGACTACAGCTCTGAATGGTAAAAGAGCTAGTGCTACAGTTAGCGGCTAATGCTAATCTTGCTGCACCCAGCCTTACTGCTGGAGAAACTGCACTAACAAGTTAGCCTTATAACGCTGCACTTCAGTTGAGTGGCTGCTTAATACCTGATTGGTAGATTTCATACATAAGGTTCACCGAATTAGAAGAGCCTTATAGTCCAAATAAATAAAAATAAGAAAAAAATAAGAAACCTCTGGAATATAATTAAGAGGAAGATGGATGATCACAAGCCATCAAACCACCAAACTGAACTGCTTGAATTTTTGTCCCAGGAGTAAAGCAGCATAAAGTGACCATTGGCTTCTACTTTGGGAGCGATTATACACCTGTATACGTGGTGAGGTGGTATCTTGTGAGGTTGAACACTCGTCAGCCAGTGAACTTTTCTCCTCTCACGAGTATGTAACTCTTTGTTTATATTTATGAGACATATTTTTAGACCAGCTTTACTTTTTGCTGTATTCTCATAACAGATTCTCATCTTTTTAAGATCCAGTGCTTGAAAAACAGCAGCGATGCTCAACAACAGCATTTCCTCACTAATCCAATTCCGTCTTAAGAGCTGTTTCCCCATTACTCTGATTCAAAGAAGCATGTTTCCCGGAATCACGGGAGGTTAGGAGAAAGCTGTTTGAAGGATGTGACAGTGTTTTGCTCTGAGACTGTGTGTCTCTGAGTGTGTGTGTGTGTGTGTAGTGGGGGTGTATGGAGTTGGATGGCGGCTCGGTATTGCCAGAGGGAGTAGACTTACAGACTGTGTTGAGGGTAGCGGTGAACACGGCCGGTGACTGACTGATATAAAAATTTCAGAGACGGTGAGAAACTTCAGACTTGGGCGCGGTGTTGGAGTACGGTGTTGGAGTACGGTGTTGGAGTACAGTATTGGAGTCTGGTGATGCCGATGGGTTGGGGGGAGGAGCAAATTAGCAACAGGGTTGCATCTCATTAAAAGGATGCCAAAAATGAAATTCTCGACCAGCATCCGCTTCAAGCTTCATGTGTTAGTTTCATTGTATTTGGTGCATTTACAGGGGTTGGACAATGAAACTGAAACACCTGTCATTTTAGTGTGGCAGGTTTCATGGCTAAATTGGAGCAGCCTGGTGTCAGCATACCACCAAGAAGGACCAACCACATCCAACAGGATTAACTGTGGACGCTGTAAGAGGAAGCTGTCTGAAAGGGATGCTCGGGTGCTAACCTGGATTGTTTCCAAAAAACATAAAACCACGGCTGATCAAATCACGCAGAATTCAATGTGCACCTCAACTCTCCTGTTTCCACCAGAACTGTCCGTCACCACAATCAATTATTGTGCTCTAAAAACAGGTGTTTCAGTTTCATTGTCAAACATCTGTATTTCGGTTAGTTTTGGTTTCACACTGTGGTTTAGTGACTGAGCCCACTAAAGAACTTTCTACTATATCCTACTTACAGGGCATGGACCAAATATATTCCATCCATAAATCCATGCAGCAATGTAATAGTGTACACTTGTTTAATTGTTCAATTTAAAACAATTAACTTGTTTCTATATGGTTCTTTTATTTTTTATGACTCACTAAAAGTAAATATTTTAAAAATATTAACACATTTTAGTCCTAGAGGACCTACACTACTAATACTCTTTATGAATTACTCATATATTAAGCTACCATCATAAACTACTATACTAAATTCTGGCTATCCACAACATTCATCTTCTAGCTAAATATATTTCCATTTATTATAGCTTACAGTATAATAAGTCCTGCAATCCTAAATTAATAAACACAGTTTGAAAATGAAGTAGTTATTGGCTGATCTATATACACATAAATATATATATATATATATATATATATATATATATATATATAGTTTTATATTTTCTCAAACCTTCAACTACATATCTATCTAATTCCAAAGTTAAGCTGGCTAACTTTTTAACCAGCTATCAGAAACAATCTCATCACAGTCTACATGGGTTGACACAGTAACCTTTCTTTTAGAAAAATCGCTGTATATCCATATTAGTTTTAACAAAACTGCCTTAACTTACAGCAAGCTGATTGGCTGTTTCTCCTGAAAGGTGGGACTTTATTCTTGAACTGGCTCCATGATTAGCATTAAGAAATTTCATTATTACACAGTGGTCAGTAGCCTGTCTTCTCATTAATACCACAGCTGAGCTGAGCGAAACAGTTCGGGGCTACTGGATAATCATTCGGGGCTTAAGCCCCTGCAGCCCAGGCCAGGCGCTGCCCCTGGTTGGTTTGTAAAATGCTGTCAGTTCTGCAAGTTCCTTTCCCTGGTGTTGTGCTGAATTCTAGCTCTCCACCAGAAACTGACTCCCTTTTATGAGCACATGTGTCAAGCAGCAGATTCCCCTCTGATTCCTTTTATTTCTGTTTATAAATAAGCGA
Source organism: Astyanax mexicanus (assembly GCF_023375975.1). Classification (NCBI taxonomy): domain Eukaryota; kingdom Metazoa; phylum Chordata; class Actinopteri; order Characiformes; family Acestrorhamphidae; genus Astyanax; species Astyanax mexicanus. The sequence continues at coordinate 5,911,255 of NC_064429.1, forward strand.
TAATCTACAGTTACAGTAGATACAGAATCACCAACAGTTTTATTTTAAATAATGAATTAACGCCTTTATATGGTGAAATTTAAATGCTACAGTGCAACCAGTGCATCGCAGTGCTGACGCCGCAGCATCCCGAGATAATGTCCTGCTCGTCCAGCCGCTGTCCGTTTGTGCACACAGTGGTAGCGAGGTACATGAGGGGTTGTGGCCTACATGTGTTTACCTAATTAGGAGGGAGGAGAGCGAGAGCGAGCGAGAGAAACCCATTCCTCCTGGCCTCCATTATTGACAGGTCAAACCCAGCTGACAGACTCATTATCATGCCATAACCATTCCCCCAGTTAGACCATCTATCAACAGGGCAGCAAACACACCCTCCACACCCTCCACACACTCCACACACTCCCTACATGTGCATACACTCAGAAAATTTGCAAGGAGGCACACAAACATGTGAACACACACACACACACACATACACATATACAGCTCTGGAAAAAATCAGAAAAGACCACTTCAGTTTGTGAATCAGAAATTGAGAAATGGCTAAAATAACAAAAAAAAAAGATGCAGAGCTTTCAGACCTTAAATGATGAAAAAAAAAAAAAACAAGTTCATATTCATATTCTTAAAACACAAAAAAAGTTTTAAGACTTCATAAATCAATATTTGGTGGAATAACCCTGGTTTTTAATCACAGTTTTCATGCATCTTGGCATCATGTTCTCCTCCACCAGTCTTACACACTGCTTTTGGATAACTTTATGCTGCTTTACTCCTGGTGAAAAATTCAAGCAGTTCAGTTTGGTTTGATGGTTTGTGATCATCCATCTTCCTTTTGATTATATGAGGTTCTCAATTTGGTAAATTAAAGAAACTCATCATTTGAAGTGAATTCTTATTTTTTTCCAGAGCTATATATATATATATATATATATATATATATATATATATATATTGTTAGCATGGTTGGTTTGGCCAGTTTCTGTTTCTGTTTGTTTACCACAGGGATACCATCAGCAAACCAGTCTACTGCTCATGAATGATAAACTCCTCAGTATTGCAGTGAACTGGATTCTGCAGTGGTTCTACAACATCCAATCAGAATTAAATCAGTTAAAAAAAAACACAATATATCCTAAATTTACTTTAAATAATTACTTGAATTCAGTTACAGACAGTATGAAGCCAAGATGTTCTATGTTTTGTCTACTCAACTAGAATTCTAGAATTCATTTATTAATATACAGTACAGAAAAAGTATTTGTCCTATTTTGCTTTTTTTTTTTCATACGTACATTTTTTCTGATTATCAAACAAACTTTAATATTAGGGAAATTTAACCTGAATAAATATAAAACTTTTTAAAATAATACATTTATTTATTAAGGGGGAAAAAAACTATCCAAACCAACTGTGATTAACCACATTTTTGGAAAGCTGAGCTCAATTTCACTACTAACCACAACCAGACCTGGAAAAAAAAAGTTATTAATTAATTTCTAAAATGTTCAGACTCCAACAAACCATAGTGATTCACTATTATTCACTAATGGAAAAAACATGGAACACTGGTGAACCTTCCCAGGAGTGACCGGCCTACCAAAATTACTCTGAAAGGGCATGAACAACTCATCTAGGAAGGAGAAGAGGTGGATAGAGAGGGGGGTAAATAGATGAAGAGATTAAATTTAGGCTTGTCAGAGAGTAGAAAATATGTGACGGAAAGGACAAGGAGACAGTTCAGCATATTGGATCGTGTAGTTGAAGACAAAGCTCTCGATTAGGTACACAGTATGCAGACTGAAGCAAATTAACAAGATACAGCAGGTACAGCTCGCTAGCTAACACTAGCCAGTAGAAAAATGAGAGGAGCACTTTATCTGAGGAGCTCCTGTTGCTGTTCCTGGCAATAGAGTGTTTTTTATCCAAGTTAAATAGAAAAACATCAAACCACCCTGATATATTGTAAAAAAAAAACATCAGAATCTTTAAAAGTGCTGTGATATACTGTGATTTTTGGTCATACCTACCTAGCACTACCATTTTTGTTCATTTTTTTTCCACTTCACAGTTATGTGCTACTTTGTTCCATATATAGTATATCCATATTAGTTTTAACATCAGCTTCAGCTGTAACCCACTGCCAAAACTCACAGCAAGGGAGTTTTACCTTGCTTCCCCCCTTCCCCCCCTAGCACACAGGAAGCTGATTGGCTGTTTCTCCTTAAAGACAGGCATTAAGAGATGTTCCATTCACACAGAAGTTAGTTTCCTGTCTCCTCATTAATACCACAGCTGAGCTGAGTGAAACAATTTGGGGCTACTGGATAATCATTCGGGGCTTAAGCCCCGGCAGCCCAGGCAAGGCGATGCCCTACCCAGGTTGGTCTATCACTTCAAATCTGGTTGTAAGGTGACAAATGTAAAAAAAAGTTGAATGGGGTATACATACTTTTGCACAGTACTACTGAAGAATAAATAGCAGTCTTTTATGCTGTTCAACAGGCTGAAATAAAGCTATATTTGAGGTCACCTTCCCAGATACTTCCCAGATATAGTGGTCCCATCTGCAGAGTCTCAGAGCTATTGGGCTGAAATTTCTCCAGGTTCTTCTTGAAGACTTGTTTTTATACCATAACCCCATATATGATGTGAATCTCTTTCTGGCTGCTGTTTTGAAGCAGATAAATCGCTCAGAGGGAGCTCTAAAGTAGAGTCTACTGTAAATATAGAGCCCCGGAGCTTTGGACCCTGTGGGCCGAGCTGTTTGAACCTTCCCCACCCTTTTATTTGTTGTATCTGCTGGAATCTCAATTGGAATAGATGATGTAGAAGGAATTGAACTCGCAGCGGCCAAAATGAAAATGCCACTGTCTTCTTTTTCAACTCTTTCTACCTCTACTCAGTTTCTCACCTCCATCACCTTTCCAATCGTGGACCAAGTCTTTCAAAGGACACACCTTCTCTTTTTCAATGTGTTTTCTTTATTTTCATGACTATTTACATTGTAGATTCTCACTGAAGGCATCAAAACTATGACTGAACACATGTGAAGTTTTATGTACTTAACATAAAAAAGGTGAAATAACTAAAACATGTTTTATATTCTAGTTTCTTCAAAATAGCCCCCCTTTGCTCTGATTACTGCTTTGCACACTCTTGGCATCATTCTCTCAATGAGCTTCTTCAAGAGGTGGCCACCTGAAATGAAATGGTTTTCCAACAGTCTTGAAGGGAGGAGTTCCCAGAGGTGTTTATTAGCACTTGTTGCTCCTTTGCCTTCTTCACTCTGTGGTCCAGCTCACCCCAAACCTCAAATCTGGATTGGGTTCAGGTCCGGTGACTGTGGAGGTCAGGTCATCTGCCGCAGCTCTCCATCACCCTCCTAATTGGTTAAATAGCCCTTACACAGTCTGGTGGTGTGTTTGGGGTCGTTGTCCTGTTGAAAAATAAATGACCGTCCAATGAAACGCAAACCAGATGGGATGGCACGTTGCTGCAGGATGCTGTGGTAGCCATGCTGGTTCACTGTGCCTTCAAATTTAAATAAATCCCCAATAGTGTCACCAGCAAAACACCCCCACCCACACCATCACAGCTCCTCCTCCACCACGCTTCACAGTAGGAACCAGGCATGTGGAATCCATCTGTTCACCTTTTCTGCATCTCACAAAAACACAGCGGTTGGATCCAAAGATCTTGGTAACACTTTACTTGGATGGTCCATTTTATGGCCTTGTTGATGCTCAACTGACATTCAACTAACACTGAATTGAATGTCCATTAAATTTAACTTAACCATATGTTGAATGTAAATGATTTAAAATAGAACCTTACCCTACACCTAACCCTAACCTTAACCCTTAATCAACCATAAAATCTAACCCTACACCTAACCCTAACCTTAACCCTTAATCAACCATAAAATCTAACCCTACACCTAACCCTAACCTTAACCCTTAATCAACCATAAAATCTAACCCTACACCTAACCCTAACCTTAACCCTTAATCAACCATAAAATCTAACCCTACACCTAACCCTAACCTTAACCCTTAATCAACCATAAAATCTAACCCTACACCTAACCCTTACCCTAACCTTAACCTAAGCTTAAAATCTAACCCTAAACCCAATCCTAAAATATTAAGATAAGCGTTTGGGTTAGAGTTGAATGTAGGGTTATATTCAATAGAGAATCATTTACTTTCAACTTTTAGTTCATTTGCATTTATTAGACATGTAGTTGAATGTCAATTTAATGTCGGTTGAGCATCAAAGAGGCCATCAAATGGACCATTCAAGTAAAGTGTTACCAAGATCTCAAATTTGGACTCATCAGACCAAAGCACAGATTTCCACTGGTCTAATGTCCATTCCTTGTGTTTCTTGGCCCAAACAAATCTCTTGCAATTTCTGAGGCTGGTGACTCTGATGAACTTGTCCTGAGAAACAGAGGTGACTCTTGGTCTTCCTTTCCTGGGTCGGTCCTCATGAGTGCCAGTTTGGTTGTAGCACTTGATGGTTTTTGCGACTCTACTTGGGGACACGTATAAAGTTTTTGCAATTTTCCGGACTGACTGACCTTCACTTCTTAAAGTAATGACAGCCACTCGTTTTTCCTTAGTTATCTGATTGGTTCTTGCCATAATATGAACTTTAACAAGTGTCCAATAGAACCGTCGGCTGTGTAGTAACCTGACTTCTGCACAACACAACTGATGGTCCCAACTCCACTGATGAAGCAAGAAATTTCACGAATTAATCCTGATAAGGCACAGCTGAAAACCATTTCAGGTGGCCACCTCTTGAAGCTCATTGAGAGAATAATGCCAAGAGTGTGCAAAGCAGTAATCAGAGCAAAGGGTGGCTATTTTTTGAAGAAACTAGAATATAAAACATGTTTTCAGTTAGAAGTATAAAACTCCACGTGTTCATTCATAGTTTTGATGCTTCAGTGAGAATCTACAATGTAAATAGTCAAAAAAAATAAAGAAAACACATTGAAAAAGAGAGGGTGTGTCCAAACTTTTGGCCTGTATGTAATCTACCTGCTTGGCCAAGCAGGTGACTTTTCCCAGCTGGTCTTGCTCATGTCCTCCCTTCCTTTCCCTCCCCTCGTCCTTCCATCACACTGGCAATTTGTAGCATCGCCGCGCTTGGCCCCAATTTGCCGGCGCTCTGGCGTCTCTGGGAATGAGGGATGGCAGCCTCCCCCCTGGAGAATTTCATCTGCCGTGTTAAAAGTAAACAGGTTTGCATGGAGAGCGCCACTAAAAACATGAGTATTGATTCTCCAAGTGTAAGCAAACAGACCAAGACAATCCTGTGGAGATTGGCACTCGCGCTCCTCTTCATATTGAAGGAGATGAGGGAGAAGAGCTGAATAGAGAGGGGGGTAAATATAATCAGCATATGTGCTGAGGAGATGAAATTCACGGCTTGTCAGAGAGCGGAGAATCTGTAACGGAAAGGACGTGGTGACAGTTTAGCATATTGGATCTTATACTTGAAGATAAGGCTCTCGATTTGATACACGGTATGAAGACTGAAGCAAATTAACCTTTTAAACTTGTCTTAAACTTGCAGTACTACCTGGATTTTTCCCCACCAACAAATACAATTCGTAACACCATCACTAAACACCATTATTGATGTCATTAAAGTGAAACTCAGTTTTAGAATGTGTGCGTTCCCTTACATTTGAACTAAAAACTATAACTAAAACACTACTAAACGTAAAACATGGTGGAGGTAGTGTGATGGTTTGGGTCTGCGTTGCTGCTTCAGATCTAGACCAGGGGTGTCCAAACTTTCTTTGTTGGGGGCCAGAAGGAGAAATATATTTAAAGTCACGGGCCACAGACTCTGTAATAAAACACATAATGAATTATACCATTTTAATTAATACTTTTTTCCTGATTATTTCATTTACACACCATTTTACTTGACTAACTATCTTTATCTTTGACAGTGTTGTGTAAACTAAGATTTTTCAAATTGATGTTTCATTTCATGATGTCTCTTAATATAAAACTCCTTAATTACGGCAACTTTTAGACTCTTTGGCCCGTTTTTCTGCACTAGAAATGCGCACTCTCTCCGCTTTTAGACTCTTTGGCCCGTTTTTCTGTGCTAGAAATGCGCACTCTCTCCGCTTTTAGACTCTTTGGCCCGTTTTTTTCTGCGCTAGAAATGCGCACTCTCTCTGCTTTTAGACTCTTTGGTTTGTTTTTCTGCGCTAGAAATGCGCACCCTCTCCGCTTTTAGACTCTTTGGCCCCGTTTTTTTCTGCACTAGAAATGCGCACTCTCTCTGCTATTAGATTCTTTTACCCCGTTTTTTTCTGCGCTAGAAATGCGCACCATCTCCACTTTTAGACTCTTTTGCCCTGTTTTTCTGAGCTAGAAATGCGCACCCTCTCCGCTTTTAGACTCTTTGGCACGTTTTTCTGCACTAGAAACGCGCACTCTCTCCGCTTTTAGACTCTTTGGCCCCGTTTTTTTCTGCGCTAGAAATGCGCACTCTCTCTGCTTTTAGATTCTTTTACCCCGTTTTTTTCTGCGCTAGAAATGCACACTCTCTCCGCTTTTAGACTCTTTGGCCCGTTTTTCTGCGCTAGAAATGCGCACCCTCTCCACTTTTAGACTCTTTGGCCCGTTTTTCTGCGCTAGAAATGCACACTCTCTCCGCTTTTAGACTCTTTGGCCCGTTTCTGACACCTGCTGCTTCATCTGTCAGTTTGGATGGACCATGGCCACGTCTTGGTAGGTTTGTTGTGACAGTTAAAAGAGAATACTCTTTATACCGAGACAAATTTTTTCCCCTCTTAACCCCAGAACACTAACGTTAAAATCTGTAACACCATCACTAACGTTGGGTTTACACTGTATGACCAGTTTTATTCACCGTATAACCTTCTTTAATTTTACAACATACAACATCACATTAAAAAAAGTAACCATAACCAGTGGTGACCCTATATAAAAACGCTGAAAAAAATATTGTAAAATCCTATGAACCCTGTATTCATAATATAAATGCATTTATTATGCATTATATGACATGCATAATATCTTATAATGAAAGTAATAAGTCTGTATAATAACTCATTGCTATTTTTAGAAAGAGTAAGTTCCGCTCTTTCTAACCATATATGGATTATGGGTAACACTTTCTTTGAATGTCATCTCTATAAGACTCTATAAACATACTCATAACACATTATAATGCATTCATAAGGCATTATAAACATAAATATACATATTTATTAAAATGTAGAATTCATTATAGCCATGTTTATCATGCATCGTGAACTGTGATTATAATGCATCAATAGCTGTGTTTATAACATGTTATACATCAATACCAAGAAACTAAGTCCCTGTTTGCAGACTTTACCATAACTAAAAAAGCTTCCAACTTATAAACACACCCTAAATAATCCTATAAATATATTTTCAACCACTGATAAATTATTCTTGTCTTGAATATAATAATAATTATAGTCAATTATAATGTATTATAACAGGTCTTTGTGCGCTTTAAGTAAAGTGCCAGACTTTCATTGTGGGACTAGATTATTAACGATAGCTATTTACTATTTTAACATATATATTATAAGCACAGCTTATAATGTATTATGATCACAGGTCATAATGCTTAATAAACATGGCTTTAATGGGTTATGCATTTTTATAAACATTTAAAGCCATGTTTATAATGCCTCATGAATGCATTATAATATGTTATGAATGTGGTTATAGCGTGTAATATAGCGTAGGGTTGTAAGGGTAATTGAATTGAATAGGTTACAGTACATTGATTGATACACTGTTGTGCTGTATTTGTTTAGATTGTTAATAGTTGATTAAATGTCTATGGACCATTTATTACAGTACATACGTTGGAACCCCCTGTACTTAGGTATGCTTTAGTATATTATACAAATTCATCCATTACTTTGTTACAGGGGACTAACTCAAGGAAAGAATCTTATTTTATCCATATTCGAGACAACTTGACCGAGATACAGCTCTATTGTATGGATTTTCTTATGTTACACCTCTTATATTTGGGCGTCCGCATGCCTGCACTTCATGTTCTGAGATGTTTCAGTCAGAGCTCCACCGATAAGCTCAACAGCCGTAGCCACGTTGTGACTCATGCCCGCAAATCCCCCTTTATTCCACCCACTTGACTTCCCAGATTTGGTGGCAGCGTGTTGCGGTGGGACCCTTTGATGTTTGATGCCACTTTAACGGAGCTGGTTTGGGTGTCTGGTGCCTCGCTCCAATCCGCAGAGAGCGAGCGAAAGGGGGGAACCAGGGGATGGCTGATTTATCACCAAGCGCCATCAATTGCTGACTGGCTTGATGCTTCATTTCTCATCTTCCTTTTTCTTTCTTTTTTGGCGGGTGATGGAGGCATTTCTTGCGAGAGGGCTTTGTTGCACGAAGCATTGGAGCAACGTGGAATGTGAGGAGGAAAAAGAAACTGGAGGAGTGGAGTGTAGAGCAGCTAGAACCTATAGAGAACACTTTACCAGAGTAAATCGGGTGGTGCTGTCCAGCTAATGGCGCTCAGTACTGGAAAATGTTGGGAAAAAAGGTGGGGAAACTGGTGAACTCAAGGGGCAACAATCATTGGGCACAAGGCTGGAGTATCCCATTGAAAAAGTGCCAATCCTTCGCAGAGTACCACAAAAGTCTATAGATAGGGAAGTCTGATCACTCTGTGGCCATCTTTAAGCGTTCAAGAGGTTAATTGTCTCCAATCAGTCTGTTTACTTTGCAAGAAATTGGGAGTCTGTATTGTATACAGTGTACAATTATCTCCAGTCATGTGAGACCAGTCTTCTTTCGTTTAGAATGGGGACAAATCAAAATACTGAAAAGTAAAGGTCACAAACCTTGAGAAGAGTTTATAGCGTTTGGCTCAACAATTCACCAAAAAAAAGCAATGATCCAGTGATTGATTTTTTTGCTTTTTCTGGCTACTGCACTTGCGCAGATTACCTCATCAAGATGGATCTCCTCCTTTAGAATGCTGAACTTCCTACACTTGCAGCCATGGGCGATTTAAGAGATTTGGGGACTCCAAGCAAAATGTGCATCTACGTATCAATATCAATCAGTTACTATAAGTTACTCTGCACTTTTTCTGAAGTTCACTAAGTTTTCCTTACAGATACCGGTACCAGCTTTTCTGGTATCTGCCGATACAGAGTACTGATACCTGAATGGTTTTTATATCCAGTTTCCTTCTTTTTTAAGATCTGTTTAAGATGTTTGGCTGCAGTAGATAATGATTGACAAGGAGCTCCTGTTGTCGACTAATGGTAAAAAAGGTAAAATTTTAGGCGCTTTTCAGATTTTCTATTTTTTTTTTTATTACAAGATATTGTGCACTGTTCCTTTAAAACCCCCCTTCCCCTCCCTTTGGCAGATTTCTCTGCTCTCTCAGAGTCTCGGGTTACAGACCCCTCCCCCAACCTCTCTCTCAGCATAACGCACCACCTGATTGACAGACATATTTCATTCACATGCGTGAAATCCTTTTTGTTTGGGCTTGTTCTGGCTACTGCACTTTCGCAGATCTCCTCACCAAGTTGAGTCCTCACCTCTAGAACGTTGACACTCCTTTGCTTAAATTATAAGCAGAAAGGGGATTGGCTGTTTTGATTAAAGGGTGGGACTTTACTTTATGCATAAACGGACGCCATTATGAGCCTTTTCATTCTGAACTCCCATCTTTTTTGGGAGCAATGGATGCCAAGTGCTCCGAAACATAAAAAGATGAAATATCTTGGGTTCATACTGTCTGCAATCAAATTAAAGTCAAAGGCAATGTAAGAAACACTGTGCTATTTTTTATTTAAATGTGCATTTTCCTTACCAGAAGGGGAATGTAAGGAAGAGGAAGTGATAGATGGAGGGAATGAGGAGGAACCTTCTACAGAGGGTTGCCAGCAATTGATTTGGAGCGTGCAGTTTAAAGACATTAATGTTATTCTACAAGGTTTGCCCCTGAGCTGCTCTTATGGGCTACATTCATTTAAATTATTGACTAGACGTGCTATGCCCATACCACTGTGAGCTTTAGTGGCCACTGGGGCCACTGGGGGAGGGGCCAGGGCTCAGTTTCTGTGTGACAGCTTCATGCTGTGGGCTTATCGAGGGAGCTGGTCATCGAGAAGCCCAAGCCTTGCTATAAAACATCCACTTATACGCCCAGCGGAGCGAATCCAGCCAAACACCTTCCACGAGACGCCAGACAAACAATTTCAGCTGGTCTCAGCTGGTCGAAAAGGGAAGAAAAGAGCTCTGCATCTGCTTCCACCAAAGAATTGCAAAGGGTTGTGATGCTCATTGCTATCTTACACCCTGCTAACAGTCTATTTTCATGCGTATATGGGTGATGGGTGTGGTGGTCTGGAAATGTATTGGAAGTGTATTGGTATCTTGGCAACAGGAAACACAGTTGCTCCACTAACTAAACCAACGTCAACAGTCAGACGTTCATTGCTATCTTGGCAATCAACTAATCAACGTTTATATTCACTTAGTAATACATTAAAAGGTAACCCTCATTTACAATGCCGCCGAGCATTTACAACTTAAAGGAAATGAAAAATAAATAAATATTAAAATCTAAAATTTAATCAGGTAAGTTAAAATAAGGAACTTATTTTATAAACAATAACCACAATAAACAAAAAAAGTCAATAAAAGGATAAGCAGACAGGCTAAAATGTAAAGCAATAAAATATAAGCAAAGACATTAACGATTTGAATAATAAAATATAAACACAAATAAAGAATAGAGGATTAAAAATAAAGTAGCTAAAATAGCATAAGATTATAAAAAAATAATGATGGAAATGAATAAAAAATAAAACAGAATATAGAATAAATAAAAGGACAAAAAAGTAAATTAAAAAGATAAAGAGACAAAAAGTAAAAAAAAAGTTTGAAATTAATAAAACGATTAAATGAAATAAATAAAAAGGGTAAAACAAAAAAGTAAATATGTATAAAAGGACAAAATAAATGTAAAATAAAAAATGTAAAAAGAAAAAAACTAAAACAGCAGCACTGCATGCCGAATATGTGTATAACCTCCAAATTTTACATCAATAATAATATTATATAATAAGAATATTAAATGAAATAACATCACTGTTCCTAATCAGGTGATCGCCAGTTCGAATCCTGTTCATGTAGCTTTCCATTGTCTTCCGGAGCCCTGAGAGAGCACAATTAACTTTGCTCTCTCTGGGTGGGTACAGTAGATGGCACTCTTTCCCCTCATCACTCCTAGGGTGATGTGGATCAGCACAAGGCTGCGTCTGTGAGCTGATGTATCAGAACCGAGTTGCTGTGCTTTTTTCAGAGCGTAAGCGCTACGATGCTACTCGGTAATGTTGCATCAGCAGCAGTTGGAAAAGAGGTGGAGCTTGAATTCACATGTATCAAAGGAGGTGTGTACTAGACTTCACCCTCCTGGTGTGTTGGGGCATCACTAGTGATAGGGGGAGTCCTAACGAGTGGGTTGGGTAATTGGCCATGTAAATTGTGGAGATGCGCAGAAGCACTGTGCCATTAAAATAGCTATTCGCACAAGGTGTACTTTTCTCGACGTTATGATAGCAAAGATACACTGACATGTGCTGAGAGCTGCATGGTGCACAGTTGATGTCTCATGGTGAGCGAGCAAACTATGCTGGAATAAAACGGCACAAAGTATTGGAGGAGCCAAAGCTGCCACAGTTGCTGAAGTAGCCGAAGTTGTCAAGATGCCATTCCGTCCTCCGCAGCTCCAGTTCAGCTTCAGGCGTGCTGGAAACTGTAAAACAGGCGAGTGCAGAAAGTGATCAGTGCGCTCACCTGCTAATGCATGCCACCTGTTTCATCGCTTTATTTTAATTCAGTTACAAAGAACAGCGTCAGCCAAGTCGCTCTGCTTTTCCCTCAAGTGATTAGCTATTCACTTTGTAGAAAGCGGGAGTCTTCCATGGGGAGATTTCTGACCGGAGTGGGCCATATGGCAGGCGGACGCTCCTGAGCAGCGAGGCGCTCCCAGACGATGCCTGACGCCCATTACATGGGATGCGGCAAAATAAAGAGGCACTGATTGCGTTAACGAGTTCACGAAGACCCTGAGAATGTCGCCTCTTTAGGGTCTCCAACAACTGTTGGCAAATCGAAGGCTGAAGAACAGATGAAAAGTTTGATCAACTAAAGTTTCTGGGAATGCTTTGTTTGGAAGGTACCTGAGGTAGAGTATACAATCAGAAGTATTGAATAATGCATTTATGAAGCTTTATGAATGCTTTAATATTCATGAATAGCTTATGCCAACACTGTCGTAACTTGGAATGAAAACATTTTGAGAAATGTAAATAAGTCTGTATTGACATAACATGCATACTTCTCGAATTTCCAATTTAAATGTCAGACAATCATTGCTTTCTTGGCAACGCAGGTGTGCCATGCACACATGCACATGCAGTAGTGCACAAACCCAACTTTTACAGTCTTAGGTATTCTTGGTAGTAATTCCTCATCAACAGACGTCATCCGCAAATTTCTACAAGCAATAAGCTGCGATCCCAGATAAGGCAGGTAGCACGCCACGCTCCAAACGCAGCGCAACCCATGCATATTGATGAATCTGTGGCCCAGGCTCACATGACTGCTTCGCCACGGTGACGTGACGACTCGATTTGTCATACAGCATATTAATATGCAAACGCTGTGCGGCAGGAGTGACATGAGGGCACTCGGATGACAGGCGATCTGTCACAGTTTCGCTCGTCCAGGCCTCTGTAACTCACACCCACTCTGAGATAAATTAGTGATGAGGCCGCTCTGCAGAGACACAACCACTCGATGTAGAAGCAGCAAACTTCACTTTCCTCCAGCTTAAAGACTAAAGAACCATGTGAGGACAGGAGGGTGGAGTCAGGGAACAGGAGGCAGGACTCAGGAGGCTGGAAGGCACAGGAGGCAGAAATCAAGAGACATAGAAGCAAGAAGCAAGAGACAGAAAGTAGGAGGCAGACATTAAGAGGACAGAGAAAGGATTAGAAAGCAGAATTTAGGAGGCAAGAAGCTGGAGTCAGGAGGCAGGAGTCAAAAAGCAGCAGGCAAGTGTTAGGACGCAGGAGTCAGTAGGTATGAGTCAGAAGGAAGGAGCAAGGAGACAGAATGTTTGAGTCAGAAGGCAGGAGTCAAAAGACATGAGTCAAGAGTCATGAAGCAGGAAGCTGTAGGCAAGAGGCAAGAGTCAGAAGGAAAAAGGCAGGTGTCAGGAGGCAAGAGGAAGGAGTCATGCTGCTTGGATTTGACTCCCTGGAGTTGGAACCGTTTTAGTGGAAGGGTCTTTTATCAGACGGTAGAAGTCAGGAGGCAAGAGGCAGGAGTCAGGAAGCAAGAGGCATGAGGCAAGAGGCGGAAGTCAAAAAGCAGCAGGCAGAAGTCAGGAGGAAGGACTCACGGGGCAAGACGTTGGAGTCAGGAGGAGTTGTGCTGCTTGGATTTGATTCCCCGGATTTGGAGCCTTTTTAGTAAGAGGGTCTTGTATCAAGAGATATGAGTCAGGAGTCAGTTAGCAAGAGGCAGGAGTCAGGAGGCAGGATTTAGCAGGCAAGAGTCAGGAGTCTGAAGGCAGGAGGCCTGAGTCAGAAGGCAGGAATCAGGGGGCACAAGTCAAGAGTCAGGGGGCAGGAAGCAGAAGGTAGGAGTTAAGGGGCAGGAGGCCTGTGTCAGAAGGCAGGAGGCCTGAGTTAAAAGGCAGGAATAAGGAGGCCCTAGTCAACAGTCAGGAAACAGGAGTCAGAAGGCAGGAGACCTGAGTCAGAATGCAGGAGGCCTGAGTTAGAAGGCAGGAATCAGGGGGCACAAGTCAAGTGTCAGGAGGCAGGAAGCAGAAGGCAGGGGTCAAGAGACAGGAGGCAAGAGTCGGGAGGCAGGATTTAGGATGTTAGAAAGCAGGAGGCCTAAGTTAGAAGGCAGGAATCAGGAGGCAGGAGTCAAGAGGCACAAGGCAGGAGTCAAGAGGCAGAAGGCAGGAGTTGTGCTGCTTGGATTTGACTTCCCGGAATTGGAACTGTTTTAGTAGGAGGGTCTTTTAACAAAAAATAGGAGTCAGGAGGCAGAAGGGCAGGAGTCAGGAGGCAAGAGGCAGGAGGCAGGAGTCGTGCTGTTTGGATTTCAGTCCCTGGAGTTGGAGCTGTTTTAGTAGGAGGGTATTTTATCGACTGGCCGCTGCCCTTTTAAGTTCTGGCATTTGGAATCGAGGGACAGAGAAACGAATGTGATGCAAATTGTCCTTTCGAGAGGCGACAAGGGGATTCTACTACTACAGCGGAGGATAAACAGAGCATGCTCTCTCTCTCTCTCTGTCTCTCTTTTATTCTCTCATTGTATCAAATGTTCTGGCCACAGAGACGCCTTTTCAAATGTCTTATAAAGCACCAATTGACTCTCTCCCGACTTAACTAGCACTTTTCTGCTGGATCTCTTATCTGAAGATATGTTGTGAACGCCAATCAATCAACCAAACTGTCTGGATATGCAGCTCTGAAAAAAATAAGATACCACAAAAAAATTATATTTTCCTTTGATTTTACCAAATTGGAAACCTCTGGAATATAATCAAGAGGAAGATGGATGATCACAAGTCATCAAACCACCAAACTGAACTGCTTGATTTTTTGCACCAGGAGTAAAGCAGCATAAAGTTATCCAAAAGCAGTGTGTAAGACTGGTGGAGGAGAACATGATGCCAAGATACATGAAAACTGTGATTAAAAAACAGGTTATTCTCTTAAAATGTTTTGAACATAAACTCGTTTTCTTTGCATTATTTGAGGTCTTTTTTCAGCCATTTCTTATTGTCTACAGATAAATGCTCTAAATGACAATATTTTTATTTGAAATGTGGTACAAAATCTGTCCGTAGTTTATAGAATAAAACAACAATGTTCATTTTACTGAAATATATACCTATAAATAGCAAAATCAGAGAAACTATTTTGGTTTTCTTCAGGCAAGCCATCCGCTGTGCACCGTGCTGCTTGATTTAGAACGTGTTGGTGTGTCTTTGCTATTGTAACGATGGGAAAAGTACAGCTTGTGCTGCTCGAAACGCTCAAAATGTACTAATTATTTTAATTAATCATAGTGGGTTTTGGGCGTAACATGAAATAAACCGTCAGTGTGTTACCTGACATTCTCTTTAAATAACCCAGGTGCTCTCTGACTTTGACGGATTGCTATTTTAACGGTGCAGCTTCCTGGAGGAAGCTGACCTGCTGGTTTATGCCATTTACTGTTGATGCTTTTCTGACTGTTGACATCTGCCTAGGTTGTTTTTGTTAGTGGAGCTTTGTTTTCTGTTTCCAAGATAGCAATACACCAGAAATGAACCTGAACACACCTCATTTTTAGGCCACCAAGCCCATTGGTGTAGATATATTCACAAGCATTGTTGCTATTTAAACAGTGCAGGTGGAAGGTGTGAAAATAGACTGTTGGCAATATGCATCACAACATGCCATGTGCAAAGTGTGAGATGCATCACTCACTGGTTGGCTAACGTACTCAGAGGAAAGTGCCAGATCTCCAGTCTGGTATATCAGCATCATAACTGAAGTGATGCAAGAAAAAAATCATCATCTTCCCACTGAGAAAGAGATTATGGCTGGCCTATTGATGCCCGCTCGGACTCCGGCTGCTGATGGCTAGCAGCATGAGCTAGGATTTAGGCAGTTTATTTTTTTTTTCACACTGTGAAATTTGCAATATTACATTTTATGAAATTTTGATGTATTAGTTTTTTGTGGCTACTATTTTTTTCAGGTTTGTCTTCTAGCTACTTGCTTTTAAATAGTAAAGATGGTTCTGTAGACATTGCAATATGGAAATTTCACAAAAATCCTATTTTAAAATAGATTATTGTTTGTGCCAAACTGTTCATTTATGTTTGTCAGAAAATACAGAAACCACATTTTTCTTAATTTGGTCTTATTTAGAAGTCTTACAAATTCTTAATTTTAATTCACCCATACCTTCAGATACCCTAATTAGTGTGTTTTCCTTTTATAAAAATATTTAAACCAGTGTGAGTTGTGATGCAGCCGTATTAACCTGATACAGTATTTGGCAGATAATGGTAGCGTATGCTCTTTCTAGTTGCAAGGCTGCAGACGGTAATTAAAATTCTGCTGATGAGCCTATCAGATGCATCCTCACTGTAATTACAGGTTCACAGTCTGGGCTCTTTAGTTGTAAATCATTTAAATGGGACTCTAATCAGTTCAAATCCATAGCAAATGCATTGACCTCACGTCCCCTTTTTTCGAAGCTCATTCCAGTCTGTTAGATCCCAGCGAATGAAAGATGGCGTCTGCGTGAGCCGCCGCTGTGCGGGAAATGAAAAGTGTGGCGTCTGCAGTCGCTGAAGTGACCCAGCATTTATTAATGACATACTGAGCAACGCCGCTCAGCTCTGACAGTGACCTTACACACGACTCCTGAGTCTGGAGAAACTCAGCAGGAGTGGAGCTACGGATTAGCGGACCCTTTGAAAAGCAAATCAGCAGGCGATGGCGTGTCCCTGACCTAAATCTGAAGGTGCTTATACCACAGCGCAATATAGCGGCTTCCAGTACTGTATATTAGGTCTGCAACAGATAATCTATATTAGTTGATGCCGAATTTCATAAAATGTGATGGAGCGGACTCATCAACTCAACAATAAACAGAAAAAAGAATAAAATTACTGTTCCCTTAAATCCCTCAAAAGCGCTGCTCTGTTAAGATACGAACGCGCCAAAGTCAGAGCTCACCTGCCTCTTAAACGGAATCACGAGTAACAGACTGGTTGATTTAAAACACACCTATAATTTATTAAGAGAATTAGTTCATTAGTTTTGAGCTGCGCAAGGCATTTTTTTTGTGCCCTCATGATACCAAAGACACACCAACACACCCTTAATTCGGCTGCGTAATCCGCAATTGGCCAGTGCACTATAGATCACTAAAATAAAGCCCCTCAATTTCAAATATATGGTGCCAGGAGTCAATGTGAGAGTTGTGAGTTTAACCTTTTTTTATGCAACGTGTGCAAAAGTGGACATAAATGGACACATATCTCAAAAGAACTATTTTGTCTTTACCTGTCAGGTTTTGACATAATGTAAAACCAAGCGTAAAAAAAAAAGATCTTATGCTATAGTAATCTTCTACTTTGATTCTACAGAGAATATCTGTATCCTTATGTTCTATTATTGCTTAAAGTTCAAACATCTGAGCTATCTAAGCTTTACTGTGATGTTCTGTGATGTTCACGGTCCCTGTCTCTCTCCCTATGTCTCTCTCTCTCTCTCTGTCTCTGTCTCTCCCACAGCTTAAAGAACCAGTTATGCGTCCAGTGAAGTCGTCTTCGGGGAAGGAATCTAGATCTCGGATTGATGTCAGACAAGCTTTGATCAGCTTGCCCTGAATTTTCTGCCTCATCTTTATTTCTCTCTCTCTCTCTCTGTCTGTCTCTCTGTCTGTCTCTCAACCTCTCTCTACAGTTTCTCTATCTCTGTAGCCCCTCCCACATTTTTTCATCCAACCGTGTCGTCCTCTTCGTCTCTCAGACAAAATGAAAACGTCTGAAAGGAATTTTTTTAGACTCATAGCGTTTTTTTTCCAGTTGCCGTTGGCCAACAAGTTCTTGTCGTCTTCATCGTCATAATTTGCTGCTACTTTCCCGACCAACACTGGTTCAATACTGGTCCTGAAGCACCACACTGTCCATGGCTTGGCTTTGTTCTACTGGAGTAAAGACATGGAGCACCATGGACAGCGCCGCCACATCCATCCATCCCTTATTATTTACAGCTCCACGGTAACCAACGATGTCTTTTATCGCCCATTCGTGAAACTGTAGGGATCCGTGGGTTCGATAAACTGAACTTTTGCATCAAATTCAAATTCAGCCAATCAGCTGCTGTGTGCTGTGCATGACCAAGAACAACATCTACAACAACAAACACTAAAAAAAGGTTTGGTAGCACTTTACTACTTTACAGATCGGTAATAAGTGGGTAATAAATGGTAATAATATGGTAACAAGTTGTATTTATCCACAAATTAAATATTTCTAATTAAATTTCCTAATTATTACTGATGAATAAATAAATAAGTAATTATGGAATGAAAAAACCTGCAAAAAATGGGTAATAAAATTATAATAATAATGTAACAAGTTGTATTTATTCATAAATTAAATTAAATTAAATATAAAAGTCCTTCTTGTTACTGATTAACAAATAAATAAGCTATTGCGGAGGAAATAACTCCATAAAGAATAAATGGGTAATAATATTATAATAATAATGTAACAAGTTGTACTTATCCACAAATTAAATATAAAATTCCTACTTGTTAATGATTAATAAATAAATAAGAAATTGTGGAAGGAAAAAAAAAACTGCCAAAAATGGCTAATAATATTATAATAATAATGTAACAAGTTGAATTCGTCAATAAATTTAATATAAATTTCCTACTTGTTAATGATTAATAAATAAATAATAAATTGAAGAGAAAATAACTAGGTAAAAAATGGACAATAATGTTATGATAGTAATGTAACAAGTTGTATTTATCCACAAATTAAATATAAATGTTCTTCTTGTTAGTAAGTAATAGCTCTGTAAAAAAAAAAAAAAAAAAAAAAAGTCATTGTAGTTGTAGTCAAAAAAAAAAAAAATATATATATATATATATATATATACGTATATATATATATATATATATATATATATATATATATATATATATATATATACGTATATATATATATATATATATACTACTTGTAAGCATTAATATAAAAATTATTAATAATAAATTTATATGTCATTTCTTACTTCTTTTCTCCTCTGTCACCGATCTGTTACCTCTACAATTACTGATTTATTATTAAGTATTTATTAACAAATACAAAGTGGTCAATTAATTAATTAATTAATTAATTAATTAATTAGTTAATAAATAAATAAATTAATTAATTAATTAATTAATGCGTGAATACAACTTGTTACATTAATATTATTATATTATTACCCAATTTAATAATCAGTTAATCAGGAACAAGTAGGACATTGATATTTAATTTATGGATAAATCTAACTTGTAACCGTAATATTACCATATTATTACCCAATAGTGAAGTGCTACCTCTATTTCCTATGAATCCTCTATTCGAAACAAAAAAAAACAATTCTAATTCTAATTCAAATCTAATTAACTGCCTTTTTAGTAAAATCTACTCAACAAATGTGAAACAATAGTTAACTTACAGTAATTAACAGAGGATTCATATAAAGTGTTATCAGAATTTTTTTTTTTTTATATTCTACCCAGCTAAGCAATATCCATCTAAAAACTACAACAATTAAAAACAAATCTGCCAAATTTATTATCAGCACCACTAATGCCGTATATACAGAATATTCTATAAGATTGCTCACGAGTTCGGGCAGTTTTAAAAGACCATTCCATTGTTTTTCGGAGATGTCAACAGATGTGGGCATATCAACAGGGTTCTAAAGACACACTTAGTCGTAGTGGAGTCTTTTGCAGCACATGTCTTGCTACATCTATAAAAAGAATGGTAACGTGTTACTAAAGAACAGTGTTCATGAGGTTATATAACTTATATAACACTTATATATCCTTTTTTATGACTACTGACATAAATCAACATAAATATAGGAACGAGGGGGAATCAGTAATAAATACGAGTGAATGTGTGAATTGATGAGTCTTACTCTGTAGCTGATCACTAATATATATATATATATATATATATATATATATATATATATATATATATATATATATATATATATCAGTGATGTGCAGTGAATATAGTGGGTACCCCTTCTGCAACCACCCCCCCAAAATATATTACAATAACTACATGTTCTCTGTCTTGACTTAGTTATATTAACTTAATACACATAAACAGCCCACAAATACAACAGCTCCAAACTACAAAAGTGTACAATAGACCCAACAATCAGTGCATAATTTGCCTACAAGTACAACCAATCAACAAAGGTCACTCATTTGTATGTCTACAGTACACCAGAGCAGCCGAAACATTAAGAACACACAAAAACTCACCAGTGAAGCGGCCTATTATAGTGAATTCGTTTCACATTGAAGGACAGCCTTTAAAAAGACTTTTTAATATAATATGACACAATATCTGTCTTATTTGCAGCCGCAGTTCCATAATAGTTCGCTAACTATTGAATTAATCCAGCATGAGCTCCGTTTATGACTCAGCAACGTGTAACACCTTCACCACAGCGCTGAGAAGGAGTTAGACAGCCATGGCCCCGCCCCCAGAGTGAAAATCATTAATCTGATTGGTTAGACTCTCCCTCAACTTTGCTAATAGACTCATTACTACACCCTTTTCAAAATCAGGAGAAGGATCACGCAGACACGCGGGGGCAGAAGCCTTTTTAAAAAGCTTTGATTGGTTAAAACCGCTGTCAGTCAGATAAGAGTCCTGTAGCAACTGAAAAAAGACAGATTAATGCTTTGAATTAGTTGCTGTTTTTATTTTAGTTCTTTTTTAAAATAAATTCTTACACTTACAATGTATATATATATATATATATATTTCCTGATTAAAAATTATGTAATTATTCACATGCATTTATTGTCACCCCTTTTCTGAAGGGTTAGAAGGGCCTCACTGCACATCACTGATGTATATTTTATATATATATATTAGTGAAAAAAAGGTCCAAATAAACAAACTCATCAACTGATCCGGATCATAGAAACTATAACACAACTACAGGTGGTGAAAACGCTCTTTTATACTCAGCTAATTTTAAAGATCTAACTCAGAAATCTTTACACCCAAGCTGAGATGTTTATAATAAAGTAAAAAAAAGTTTCCTCTAATCAATTTATCATGCATTATTTATTCCAGCGCCCCCACGTCCAGGGCTTTACCTCCCCTTATGAATGCTGTTATTAAGTAACAGGATTACCGATTAAAAACTATTGCAGCTACTCCATATTTGAATTGGTTTTATTAGGTTGTACTAGTTTTAAAAGTGTTGTGATGGTGTTTTCTTCTTTTAAAGATTAATTAACTATTTACAAAGAGAGAAAAAAGCAAATATATTTAAAATCCTACTTACTCAGTGGTGACTGTCACTTAAAAATCTCTTTAAAAAAAACGTTCAGCTTGTTTTCTTTTACGTGTATCTATAACTCTATGATAGCCATGAGAAATAACTAGGAAGTCATAAGAAACGTGTGTCATTTTATATTGAATAAATTAGACTATTTACTATTAGAAAAGAGTATTTATTTTTATTCTCTCTCATGAATAACTTATCTGTGCAGCAGAATCATGTATGTTTAATTGCCTTTATGTTTGCCTTGGTGTCGGAATCTCTGTTGTTGTTTTTTTGTATTAAGAAGTTATTATTAAGACGGTTCTTTTATAATGAGCAATGGATGCATCACATGACGTCACATGACATTGAGATCATGACATTTGAGTTTTGAGAGTATTGATATTATAGAGGCTGCATCTCATAAATTAAATTACATAGCTTATCATTGAAAAGTTATATTATATAGATGTATTAGACACAGAGTGATCTATTTTAAGCGTTTATTACTTTTATTAATGTTGATTATGAAGCTTACAGCCAATGAAAACCCAAAAATCAGTGTCTCAAAAAATTACAATACTATATAAGACCAATTGGTACTTTTGGCAGTGTGGGCAGTGTGCCAAGTCCTGCTGGAAAATGAAATCTGCATCTCCATAAAAGTTGTCAGTAGCAGAGGGAAGCATGAAGTGAAGTGAAGATTTTGTGGGAAAACAAAACTGCACTGACTTTAGACTTGATAATAAAACACAGTGGATCAACACCAGCAGATGACAGACATGACTCTCCAAACCATCACTGATTGGTGGAAACTTCACACTAGACCTCGAGCAGTTTGGACTGTGTGTCTCTCCACTCTTCCTCCAGACTCTGATCCCTTGATTTACTTTAAATGAAATGTAAAATTTACTGATGATCAGTGATGGTTTGGAGAGACATGTCATTCACTTTTATGGAGATGCAGATTTCATTTTCCAGCAGGACTTGGCACACTGCCCACACTACCAAAAGTACCAATTGGTCTTATATAAGATTCTAATTTTCTAAAATACTGATTTGTGGGTTTTTATTGGCTGTAAGCCATAATCATCAACAATAAAAGAGAAAAACACTTAATCAAATAATACATCTATATAATATATGAGTTTTACATTTTTAACTGAATTCCTGAAACAAAGTTGCTTTTCAATGATATTCTAATTGTTTGAGATGCACTAGTATAACACTATATGTTTTCTTTTGGTTTCTGAAATAAAAGAGTGTCCTAAGACTTTTTACTCTTAAATTAAATTGTATAGAAAATAAAATGTTGGCCTGTTTCTCTATTTAAAGTGTATCATGATGAGTCAGTTCTGGCCAAACTTTAACAATATAATTAACTCCAAGGCCTCATCCACACCTATCTGGACATTTTTTTTTTAAATGTATTTGTTTCTCGTCATCCAAGCGTGTGAGCCCAGTAGGGGGCGATAATACCTGATGATGTCAACATTAACATGATGTCAAAATCCTCATCGTGAAGGAAAACTTTGTACAAGATGTTGTTCACATTAAAAATGCATACTAAAGCAGAGATACCTGACTTGTGCTTGAAAATAGGGATATCCTAGCGCTGCTACTATAATCGGGAGATCGCTGGTTCGAATCCAAGTCATGCAGCTTGCCATCAGTTGCCAGAGCCCTGAGAGAGCACAATAGGTCTTGCTGTTTCTCTCTGGGTGGGAACAATAGATAAAACTCTTTCCCCCTCATCACTTCTAGGGTGATGTGGATCAGCACAAGGCTGCGTCTGTGAGCTGATGTATCAGAACCGAGTCGCTGCATTTTCCTCTGAGTGTTAGCGCTGTGATGCTACTCAGTAATGCTGCATCAGCAGCAGTTCAAAAAGAGGCGGAGTCTGACTCCTTGTGTTGCGGCATCACTAGTGATGGGGGATATACAGCTGACTAGCAGCTGACTTGAAATAGCTAAATTGATGAAAAAACACAGAAATAAAATTCTAAAAAAGAAAATACTGATCCAGTGGTCTGGTATTGGCTATTTTAATCCCAGTCCAGTTCTGAGTCTTTGTTTTAACCGTACATTACTGAGGAGAGTTCT
Organism: Astyanax mexicanus; assembly: GCF_023375975.1. Taxonomy (NCBI): domain Eukaryota; kingdom Metazoa; phylum Chordata; class Actinopteri; order Characiformes; family Acestrorhamphidae; genus Astyanax; species Astyanax mexicanus. The sequence goes on from NC_064429.1 coordinate 5,934,569, forward strand.
CAGAAGGTAAAAATAAAAGAGTTTAGTTTTATAGTAGAGTCTGCTGTGTGAAACTACTTTAATCATCTCGTCATGTTTTATTATATATAAACATCTCTGGAAAACATCTCAAAGAGTTTCTGAATCAGTTTCTCTGATTTTGCTATTTATAGGTTTATGTTTGAGTAAAATTAACTTTGTTTTTTATTCTATAAACTACAGACAACATTTCTCCCAAATTCCAAATAAAAATATTGTCATTTAGAGCATTTATTTGCAGAAAATGAGAAATGGCTGAAAAAACAAAAAAGATGCAGAGCTTTCAGACCTCAAATAATGCAAAGAAAACAAGTTCATATTTATTTAAGTTTTAATAGTTCAGAAATCAATATTTGGTGAATTAATCACAGTTTTCACGCATCTTGGCATCATGTTCTCCTCCACCAGTCTTACACACTGCTTTTGGATAACTTTATGCTGCTTTACTCCTGGTGCAAAAATTCAAGCAGTTCAGTTTGGTGGTTTGATGGTTTGTGATCATCCATCTTCCTCTTGATTATATTCCAGAGGTTTTCAATTTGGTGAAATCATGGACACTCATCATTTTTAAGTGGTCTCTTATTTTTTTCCAGAGCTGTATTTGTCCAGATATATGTGGATGAAGTCTGAAGGTTCGAGGTCATTCATTTCTAAGCCAACTCATTAGAAGCTCAATGTATATAATGTTTAATATCAATAATGGTTATTTTGTGCACGAATGATTAACCTTGGCGTTTGAAGACTGCTTTGCTCTTCTCGAAGCTCGAGTCATCCAGTCATTGCTCATTGTTGCACTGAAGAGGTGTGTATGGGTGTGTATGTGTGTGTACGAGTGTGTATGTGTGTATGGGTGTGTAGGAGTGTGTGCGTTTTCCCTTTAAGGGAGCAGAGTCATTCCTGTTCTAGCAGAATCCGCTCCCTCTTTGTGACATGGATCATGTGATCGATTATGTGTGAATTTGAATAAAAAGACACTTTCAACCCTCCCAAGCAGTGTGAGTGTGTTTCTAATCCAGTTTAATCTGAATCTGGTTTGGTGCGATTTATTTGGGCAGGTGTGAATACAGTAATGAGGACTTTAAAAGTGAACAAATACATAAAACAGAATTTTTCCCCTTAAAGATTTCTTTTGATTTTTGATTTTTAATTTTATTTCTCATTTTTATCCCATTTTCTCCCCAAATTACACGGCCAATTACCGGCCAATCCACTCATCAGGACTCCCTCTATCAACACCAGGAGGCTGAAGACTAGCACACGCCTCCTCCGATACATGTGAATTCAGCCACCGCCTCTTTTTGAACTGCTGCTGATGCAGCATTACTGAGTAGCATCACAGCGCTAACGCTCGGAGGAAAGCGCAGCGAATCGGTTCTGATACATCAGCTCACAGACGCAGCCTTGTGCTGATCCACATCACCCTTTTTGGAGTGATGAGGGGAAAGAGCGCCATCTACTGTACTGTACCCACCCAGAGAGAGCAAGGACAAGTGTGCTCTCTCAGGGCTCTGGTAGCCGATGGCAACCAATTTAGCCCTGTGTAAAAAAGTGTTTGCACCTCCCTATATAAATTAACTGTGATTAATCACATTTTTTGAAAAGCTGAGTTTAATTTCACTACTAACCACAACCAGGCTTGATTACTGACAGACCTGTAGAATCAAGAAATCACTTCATTTAAATAGAATCTGTCTGACAACATGAAGCAGATAAAAGATCTCAAAAAGCAACACATTCATATTATACCCCCATCTAAAGAAATTAAAAAACAGATGACAACAAACATTGAAAGTCATTGATCATCTATCAGTCTGAAAAAGGTTATAAAGTCATTTCTAAAGCTTTGAGACTCCAGAGAACAGTCACACAATGATTCACTATTATTCACTAATGGAGAAAAAAACATGGAACACTGGTGAACCTTCCCAGGAGTGACCAGCCAACTAAACGAAATTACTCCAAAAGGGCATGAACAACTCATCCAGGAGGTCCCAAAAGAACCCAGAACAACATTTAAAAAACTGCAGGATCTCACTCACAGCCTCAGTTAAGGTCAGTTAATGTTAATGAATCAATAATAATAAGAAAGAGACTGAGTGAAAATGGTCTCCATGGAAGAGCACCAAGATAAAAACATTTGGTAACACTTTCTATGAATATCATCTTTATTAGACTCCAAAACTACATTCATAATATATTATAATGCATTCATAAGGCATTATAAACATGGCTATAAATATTTATAAAAATGCATAACCCACTATAGCCATGTTTATTAAGCATTATGACTTGTGATCATAATACATTATAAGCTGTGCTTATGATATACATGTTAAAATAGTAAATAGCTATCATTAATAATCCAGTCCTGCAATGAGAAAGTATGTCACTTTACTTAGAGTGCACAAAGACCTGTTATAATACATTATAATTGACTATAATTAATATTATATTCAAGACAAGTATAATTTATAAGTGGTTAAAATATGTTTATAGGATTATTGAGGGTGTGTTTATAAGTTGGAAGCTTTTTTAGTCATGATACAAGTCTACAAGCTGGGACTTTTCTGGGAGTTTCTTGGTATTGATGTATAACATGTTATAAACACAGCTATTAATGCATTATAATCACAGTTCATGATGCATAATAAACATGGCTATGATGAATTATAGAGTTTTATAAATATGTGTAGCCATGTTTATAATGCCTTATGAATGCATTATAAAGTGTTATTAGTATGTTTATAGAGTCTTATAGAGATAACATTCATAGAAAGTGTTACCAAACATTTTTTTTTCATTCATTTTACAAATCTCACATTAACCAACAAACATCTTGATAATCTCCAGAACTTTGGGTAAAAAATCTTTACAGGACTGACGAGACAAAAGTGAATCGTTTTGGAAGGAATACTTGGGTTCTTCAGCAGGACAATGACCCAAAGCACACAAACAAAAAGTGCACCTCTGAATCTGCATCTTAAAAATCGAATATAATTTATTTCAGGAGAGGGATGAAACCCGTTAATTACCAGTAATGAGCTTTATCGCTGCTTCTGTTGTCGTGAGATGTCTCCAGAGTGTCTTCTGAGTTCATTTGAGTTGTCTACACCACGCCGCTGTCCCGGAAAAGCCTGTGAAATTCCTCACGGGAGGACTCTCCATTTACATTCCATTATTTAAATTTCCTCCTGAGCTGCAGAATTAATGACTCCGGCCCACTGATGAGCTGCCCCGTCCCGGACATAGCTTAATTAGAATAATCCATCTCTGCGGGTCTGTGCAGATGAGACGGTGGGGGGAAGGTGGAAGAATTTTATTAGAAAAGTTCATTATCAAATAAATAGGCCCTCAGAATCACAGCGAGGGGCTCTGGACGGAGAAGATGCTCTGTATTTCCTGATTTAGGGATGATCAAAGTATCTCCATTCATTACTCTCTAGTAAAAAACACTTCTGTAGAAGTTGAAGAATGTCAACTCAAGCTTTTTACTCTTTAAGTAAAAGTGTTTTAAAAAGTACTGGTTGAATCATTAAAGTAAAAGTAATATAAGATGAAAAAATAAAGCTATTAAGGATCAAAACAAAAGCTTAGGCCACGCCCACAGAGTCCTATAAAGCAGTACCACCCCCCCCCCCTCCCTAAAACACATTTTACACATCTAAAATCCGTAATGAATATATTGTTCTGTTATTAAAATGTTAATGTTGATAATATAAGTTGGGATATGTAGATTGTTCCCTGTTTCAGCTGCATATATGCCCATTGTAAACAAATGTATTTTAGTAGAATATATTAGATATATTTGATTTATAGTCTTTCTCATGAATATTCATTCATACATGCAAACACATCGCCTCTGATTGGCTAACAGCACTGCGACACCAGCAAGATGGCCAAGAGTTGGAAATGTGTTAAAATAAAGACATTTTCACACTGATAACAGACTTTGTAATGTCATATGTTACTGTACAACATGTGTAATGAACTAAGTGCAGTTCAGCCACTGACCTTAGAGTCTTAGAGTCTCTGTTAAACGGCAAATCCACCGGAGATCCTATATAAACCTATAGTTACACACAGAGACGTGGGTAGTCCAGGTCCAGAAAGTAAAAATCCAACACCAGGTTTTGTTGGCAGTGGATTTTTACTTTTAACTAGTGTAGACAGAACTGTTCTAAAAATACACACCTTCCTATCTCTATTGTACTTGGCTGGTGGTGTTCCTCCATAGATAAATTCTAAACATTTGTTCCTTCGCTCTGAATTACTGGGTAAAGCATAAAACACTGTTGTGATATTTGCACAAATAACACAGGAACAAGCTGCCATGCTGTTCCTAGCGCTGTTAGCTCCTATATGACGAGACGGCGTCACTGAGTGGCTTCAGCTCTGTCTGTGGGCGGCCCCGAACCGAGGTGGGCTTGGCCATGAATACTAATTCACGGGTTGACGTAGACACAGTGCTTTTCCTGATCAACTCGTTTTTCTGAATATATTTTTTACCAGCTGCTGCAGATATTGGAGGTTGAGGAAGAGTTTCATGTGCAGCATCATTCAAGGATTCAAGGATTCAAGGAGATTTTATTGTCATTCGCATCACATGTGGTACATGAGGTGGAACGAAATTGTGATCTCACGATCCAGTTTTACACCCAAAGAGCTGTTATTAATAGATATATAGATAAAAAAGAATACAATAAAAGAAATAGAATATACAAAATAGATAGATAAATATCCCAAGAATAAAAAAAAATAAATAGAGAGTAGAAAGGTTCAGCAACATGAAGTCCAGAGTGCAAGTGTGCTGTAGCAGCATGATAATGTGAATTAGAGCAGTGGAGATAAAGTGTCTCAGTGCAAGTAAAGTGACCATGTTGGTAAACAGTAAACAGTAATTTGTCCTTGGTGTCAGTGCAGTGTGTTGTTAAGTGGAGTTTAAGAGTCTTACAGCTTCCGGAATGAAGCTGTTTCTGAGTCTTGTTGTTTTGCACTTAATGCTCCGCAGCCTCCGGCCTGAGGGGAGTGGGAAAAAAAGTGCGTGTGCTGGGTGGGTGGGATCCTTCCTGATGCAGGTGGCCCTTTTCCTGCACCTGGAGGTGTAAATGTCTGTGGTGCTGGGGAAGCTAACTCCAACAATCCTCTGTGCAGCCTTCACCACCCTCTGCAGTGCTTTCCTGTCTGCAGCAGAGCAGCTTCCATGCCACACATTGATGCTGGAGCACAGAACGCTCTCCACCACACATCTGTAGAAGGAGGTGAGGACTACGCTCCCGAGTCCAGCTCGTCTCAGCCTCCTGAGGAAGTAGAGCCGCTGATGTGCCTTCCTGACCAGAGTGGAAGTGTTGTTGCTCCAGGTGAGGTTGCTGGTCAGGTGCACACCCAAGTACCTGTAGCTGTCAACCACTTCCACCGCAGATCCTACAATGTGCAGGGGGAGGTGGGCATGCTTGCCCCTTCTGAAGTCCACAATCATCTCCTTTGTCTTTTTTACATTGATGCAGAGGTTGTTTTCTCTGCACCAATCCTCCAGGTGTTCCACCTCCTGCCTGTAGCTGGACTCATCTCTGTTTGTGATGCATCCAACCACTGCCGTGTCGTCCGCAAACTTCACAATATGACAGCCTGGATGGAGAGGTGAGCAGTCATATGTGAGCAGTGTGAACAGGAGGGGGCTCAGCACACAGCCCTGAGGGGAGCCAGTGCTGAGGATTATGGAGGGGGAGGAGATGTTGTGAATCCTCACAGACTGCGGCCTGTTGGTCAGGAAGTCTAGGACCCAGTTGCACAGGGAAGAGCTCAGTCCAAGTGAGGAGAGTTTGGTTATCAGTGTCTGAGGAATCATGGTGTTGAAAGCAGATGTGAAGTCCACAAAGAGCATCCGAACGTAGGAATCCTTCTGCTCCAGGTGGGTGAGGGCAGTGTGGACCACGGAGGAAATGGCATCCTCTGTGGATCGGTTCTTCCTGTATGCATACTGGTGTGGATCCACAGTGATGTTGATGGTGGCTTTGATGTGGGTCTGAACCAGTCTTTCAAAGCACTTTGTGACTATCGGAGTGAGGGCTACTGGCCGGTAGTCATTCAGACCTGTCACTGTGGAGCTCTTGGGGACCGGGATGATGGTGGCGGTCTTCAGGCAAGTGGGGACAGCTGCCTGGATGAGGGACGCGTTGAAAATGTCGGCCAGGACGTCCGAGAGCTGGTCTGCGCAGTCTTTTAGCACCTGTCCGGGGATGTTGTCCGGGCCGGCAGCTTTCCGGGGGTTAATCCTCCTCAGCGTCCTCCTTACTTCTGCTGGTGTCACACTGAGGGGCTCCTCTCCTGGTGAGTGTGGGAGTCTGGTGCTGGGGGGTGTGTCAGGGTTCTCAAAGCGGGCGTAGAACGTGTTGAGAGCCTCAGGCAGGGATGGGTCTTTGTAGCTTTGTGCAACGTTAGATTTGTAGTCCGTGATGCACTTGATGCCCCTCCACATGCTCTGTGGATCCTGGGAGGAAAAGTGTCCCTGGATTTTCTGAGCATATGCAGCTTTTGCCCTCTTAACTCCAGCAGTCAGCTCTCTTCTAGCCCTCCTGAGTTCATCCGAGTCTCCAGATCTGAAGGCAGCATCCCTGGCTTTCAGCAGGGAACGCACCTCTGCGTTCAGCCAGGGCTTCTGGTTCGGGTAGCAAGTCACAGTCTTGGTAGTAGTAGTAAACAACTCAGAGAAACCTACTATATTTCTTATATAAATAACAAGAAAAAGTGGATTTTAGCAGAAGGACACGATAAGATAAGAAGCCAGGATAAAAACAAGCTGAAATGAAAAAGGAGTAATATGTTTTAAAATGTAAGTAAGTAAGTAGAAGTAAAAATCTAGGCACCTCTGCTAAACAGTGTTCATGTTGCTGTGTACAAAGGTTGTATAGATTTCTTTTTTTAATATATATAGTGGGATGTAGCACCACTTTCTGAAGACATCCCACACGTCTGTTTCTCAAAGAAAACAAGATGATCTGGTTGTTAACAGCGGTAACACTTTCTATGAATGTCATCTCAATTAGACTCTATAACCACATTTATAATATATTATAATGCATTCCTAAGACATTATAAACATGGCTATAAATATTTATAAAAAGTCATAACCCATTATAGCCATGTTTATTAAGCATTATGACTTGTGATCATAATACATTATAAGCTGTGCTTATGATATATATATATATATATATATATATATATATATATATGATATGATATGATATGATAAAATAGTATATACTGTATATATCATTAATAATCTAGTCCCACAATGAAAGTCTGGCACTTTACTTAGAGCGCACAAAGACCTGTTATAATGCATTATAAGACAAGAATAATTTATGAATGGGTAAAAATATATTTACAGTTTTTTAATTTATATTCATTTTATTTAGGGTGTGTTTATAAGTTGGAAGCTTTTATGGTTATAATACAGTCTGCAAGCTGGGACTGAATTTCTTGGTATTGAAGTATAACATGTTATAAACACAGCTATTAATGCATTATGATCACAATTCATGATGCATTATAAACATGGCTATGATGAATTATACATTTTTATAAATATTTATAGCCATGTTTATAATGCCTTATGAATGTATTATAATGTGTTATGAGTATGTTCATAGCGTCTTATAGAGATGACATTCATACAAAGTGTTACCTTAACAACTAATCTCGACCACGAACGAACAGGAGAACGGGAGTATGGGATGTGAAACGGCTGAGGCAGGCGCTTCTGAATTCAGTTCGAGAGTCCAAAAGGCTCTGAAAGGTGGATTTACAGAAGCAGAAGCTGCGTACTGACCTTGACGTGCAGGGAAGCGGCGTATGGAGAATAATGAGGATTTTGCAGGGATGGGGAATTAGCTGCTGATTTAAGGAGGCAGGCGTTGGATTGTGTGAACGGCAGAGTGAAATTCTGCTCAGGAAGACTCAGGAAGCACAGCTGGAGTCCTCATTGTTAGTCATGCCTGCATAACATTGACTGATTTATCCTCTATATCTAATACCGAAAATAAATCACGCTACTTACGTTTCCACTAATGCAACGTATAAAATATTCACCACCACGAAGCACAGCATTAATCTACTGCTCAGCGTCAACACAAACAACAGCAATGAAGATTTACTGCACAGGCGCAGCAGTTAAAGCACAGATTATACTGGATTATACACTCGACAGCCTCTTTATTAGAAAGCTGGTGTACTGTTACACTGTGTCTCTACTGTCTTTCTCTGTGTTTTTCATGCCCTTCTGTTTGTTTATCCTGTTCTCCTTTGTCTCCACGCATGTCTCCAGTGCTCCCACCTGTGTCAATTTGTAGCTCCGCCTTCTTATTACCTGTCCCCAGGTGTTTCATGTTTTCTGTTTCCTCTGTGTGTATTTAAGCCCCTGTGTTTTCAGTGTTCGTTTGTTGGTTCTTGTTTTTTGTCACGTCGATTAGGTTGTAGTTTTTTAGTTTGTAGTTTAAGCTCTTTCTGGACAGAAATTATTTCACACTTCTACTTAGTGATAAAACTCTTGCATCCAGACTGCAATTAACAGGAAAAAACAGGAGGACCAGTGAGTTTTTAGGCTTTCTTGTACTTGTGACATCGTGGGGTTCAGTAGCTCCTCCATTTTCACTCGCTGTTGTGTTTTTTACATGGATCTCCGTGGAAACACGCGCCCAAAGTGTATGAACAAATAGCTGTTTTATTAAATGCGAGGAGAAGAAACTCGAAAAAATGTGCATCTGGACGGGACTAAAATTACCGGAGAACCACAAAAGAGTTCAGCGAAAAACAGTAAATAATTCAGCCTGTAATTTTCTCAGAGGACGTCTGAAAAGAAACACACATACATGGTCGTTCCGGACGGGAATAAAATCACAGAGGACCCCCTCCATAAAAGAGAAAGTTAACCCAGTACCCCCTAAGAAACTAATCTCATCTGGATAAGGCTATAATATCCTGTTTTGATTTTATTTATTTTATTTCTGTTAATAAATATTACTTGCATTTGCATTCGCCTACGCGTCCCCTCCCTTGCTGCACAACCTTACAAAAGAACCAACAAACTAACACTGAAAACACAGGGGCTTAAAAACACATGAAACAGGGAACATGAAACAGGAAGCACCTGGGGACAAGTAATGAGGGGGCAGAGCTACAAATGAATACAGTAGGAAGCGCTGATATACTGTACCCTAAAAGACGTACAGTTGCAATTGCAGCGTTGTAATGGTGGCTCTACGAAGTATGGATATAGGCTGAATACTTTCGCACATCACACTTTTTCACGCAGATTTTTATTTGATTGAATTTTTTAAAAATCTATGTATAATTTTCTGTCCACTTCACAATTATGCACTACTTTTACCATCAAAAAGCAAACGAAAATAATTACAACCATCATCAATTTGTCTCTTTTAGCATGAAATGTTTACTTTATTGTAATCACGACTGAAACAAGACATTTCTTCTGTGTCTACAACTGATAAAACAGCGTGTTTACAGAGTAGCACTGTTAGCCCTCACCACCAAACAAGCACAGCATGAAATAATATTAAAACAAAAACACAGTATCAGTAAAAGCTTTTACAAGCCCCAGACTAAAATATATATTTCAGTTTGGGGCAATTTACTGCAAGCTAAGCTTACAAACAGCCATATTTTACACTTAACATGACATATTTACACATTTAACCTGATCGCTAATGCTAATCGCAAATGCTAATCGCTGCTAGCTTCCGCCTACTAGTCTGCAGCTTTTGCAGTTAAAACAAACACTTTAACTCGACTTAAATATCACATATTCACACTTTTAGGTTGTTTTAATAACCTTTTAACTCTCTTATCAACATTTTAAGCTCCTTACAAAACAGAAAAACCCACTGATTTAGTTATAATCTGTCTCATCTGAAGCTTCTCTGGTACAGCACAGACTAGCAGCACAATAGATTTGTTTGAATGAACGAATCCTTCAAACAAATCTTTTTAGTGAACGGATTCTAATGATTCAGTTTATCTAAAAGAGCTGCTGTGCTCATCACTACTAGTTACTTTTGTAAAGAATTAACCAACTCCAAAAAGCAGGTTTTTGTAGTCCTTGTAGAACTGTTAGAACTACATACAGGTCGGAAAGCAGGGCGCAGTTCTGGAAAGAGGCGCAGTTCTCGCAAGCGTTGGTCGCGGCAGCCTATTGGAAAACTTACAGAGTCTCAGAGAAGCTCCGGCACAGACAGGAGAGCACCGCTACTCCTCCTATTACACCTCAATGCAGCGCTGCAGTGAGTTTCAAGCTGTAATTTCACTTCTTTAAAAAGATCAAAAATCAAGGAAATCCTACCTAGTGTGCCTTTAAGTTATATAACAGGTGTATTTAATTAGAATTCAGTTTGGTCCAGTTAGAGAAAATTTAATCAGGCTAAGGTCCGGACCGTTGCCAATGTTAACGTGTGTTATAATTCAGTGTTTTATTCTCATTACTGAAGAAGCCTATAGTAGGTCTGTCAGTGTTTTATCAACAACTGAAAGACAAAACAAATTACACATACTTGTACATTTCAACAATATGTATTGTTCAACCTATCATAAAATAAACACCCTCAATAATTTAACATATTGAGTCTATTAATGTGAATCTGTATGTTCACTTTGTTTCAAAATGCTATATTTATTCTATTTGATTTTATTTATATTAGATTTAGGCCTGTCTGTCATAATAACTACATGAATGATAAATCGTACAATATATGGAGAAATGTTTGCTGAACTTGGCCAAAATATCAGATTTGTTTAAAAACAGTAGTTTTATTTAATTTAATATTATTACTGTATCAGACTTTATTGTGTTGTGGGTAAAACTGATGGGGGAAGATGCCAATGCTTTTTGTCCCCTGGGGGCTGCCGTAGTTCTGAGGTAGGGTTGTTTTGGGAGTAGAGAGAGGGAGTTTTTTCCTCGCTGAGGAGTTCTGATCAGGTGGAGTAAAGTGGAATATTTCGCTCTCTTGTCTCGGTTGTTTCTCTTTAATTCCTCTGAGTAACACCGCTCGGTTACATCACTGTTAATATGTTTTATAACTGTAGTATTTTATTGTTTTTTTCTGGTGCGCACCATCTGTATTAGCTTTTCTCGCTTTATTCTCCGACTGCAGCTTCTCACCGCCTGCTTCACCTGTGTGGCTCCGCGCTCTCGCATCTGCACAGATCTGATTGGCAGAGGAGAGCGTTTGGTGATCTTACAGCACACGTGATTGGTCTGTAAGTTTACTGCGCTGTAATAAAGCACGTAAACCATAAAGACAATAAACGTTCCGGCGCTTTATTTAAATGAACACGGTCAGAATTAAATCCTTCTCTGTAGTTTATCGGTTTGAGTCCGGATTGGACAATGTCTGGGTCTGGACCTGGGCCACGGTCCACCTATTAGTGACCCCTGTTATATAACATAAGTTATTTTTTTTTACTTAAATCTACACTTAACCAAACCTAGGCTTAACATTAAGATTTACTTTAATCATAGGGAATGTGAAATCCAGAACATCTGGCCATCTCACTGTTTTCTTACTTCTTCTTCAAGTACATGGCAGAGATTTTGAGTGTATTTGGCAAACAGTACTAAAACAACTGAACAGGAAGTGTAGCGTGAAACATAACATTTCTTCTTCTTTTTTTCCTGTCAAAAAATAATAAAAAATCACTAATGAAAAAACCCCCTAACGAAATCCAGGCACTCGCATGCAAAGTGGAGGAATGTCGTCAGAGATAGTAATGAATGTGGATCAATTTTTAATGGCGCATTAATAAAATATTTCTTAGCTGTGTAATTTCTGTAGACCACAGAAAGCCGTGTTTTATTTTTTCTTTTTTCAGACAGATTACCTAAGCATATTTTTCCAGATTATGCACAAAGAGAGATTCACAAGCTTAAAACGGATCATGGACGTCCTGCACAGACGCAGGCAGGCATGAACACATTCCCAACCTTCTGGAATCATATAACCAAGTCAGTGAAAAACACTGACATCAGAAAAAAAAACACGCTCTCTTTAATTTACTTTCTTCTACAAGACTTCTGCATGAACTGCGGGAGCTCAAGTTTTTTCCAATCGAAGTTAAAATAAGGACACTTTTTTGTTCTATAAACTACAGACAACATTTCTCCTAAATTCCAAATAAATATATTGTAATTTAGAGCATTTGTTTACAGAAAATGAGAAATGTCTAAAATAACAAAAAAGAGGCAGAGCTTTCAGACTTCAAAGAATTAAAAAAAAAAACATAAAGTTCATATTTAAAAAGTTTTAAGAGTTCAGAAATCAATATTTGGTGGAATAACCCTGTTTTTTAATCACAGTTTTCATGCATCTTGGCATCATGTTCTCCTCCACCAGTCTTACACACTGCTTTTGGACAACTTTATGCTGCTTTACTCCTGGTGCAAAACATTCAAGCAGTTCAGCTTGAATCATTCAGCGTGTTACTTGCTATTCCCTTTAAGAGTCAGGTAAACTCTGACATTGGCGGATTGGTATTTCATGGGCGCAGCTACCCGGATGTGTTCAACGCTTCTTAGCAGAGGAAGCTTGTTTACGCTCGTTCATTCTGTTTATTGTTGATGTAATACGCATCTAGTGGATGCACCTGTAATGACAATTCACTGCCAAGATATCAATAAATGTCTGACTGTTGACATCTGTTTAGGTTTTGTATTCAGTCAGTGGCGCACCTCTGTTTTTCGCTGCCAAGAACACCGTAAATTTACCTCACTTTAACACCACCACACCCACTGGCGTACATATTGCTATTTAAATGAGTCTTTCTTGATTTTTATTCTCTCATTACTTATTACCTTAATTGACCTCATCCCAACTGTTATTTGTAAAAAAAAAAACAAAAAAAAAACCTTAATGCAGGAAAGGATGTACATTTTTTAGCCCTGTTTTAGCGATCTATAGCGCAACAGTTGCGGATCACGCAGCTGTATTTAGGGAGTGTTGTTGTCTCTTCGCTATCGTAACAACGGGAAAAGTACACCTTGTGCAACTTAAAACGCACAAAAGAAATATACTAATTCTCTTAATTAATCATGGTTAGTCGGGTGAGCTCTTTATTTGTCGTGTTTGTATCTTAACAGCACTATGATCTGCTTATTCGTTCTGTGAAGATGCACCAGCAGCTCATTTAAGGGAACAGCAATGTTATTTTATTCTTTATTCTGTTTATTGTCGAGTCAGGTTTGCTCTCTGTTGACTGTTGTCAGGGTTTTCATCAGTCAGTGGCGCTCCTGAGTTTTCCAACACCAATATAGAAACATGCCAGAAATATACTGTACCTCAACACACCTCACTTCCTGACCACCACACCCATCAGTGTAGATGCGCAGGGTGTACAACAGAACCCCTTCATTTTCTACTGTTTGCAATGAAAGATCTAAGTTTTAAGGTTCATTTCCTCTGAGTTCAGCCTTAAATCTGAGAAATTGGGTATTTTTGGGGGTTATGCAACACGTTTGAGTAGCACTGATTCATAATTCAGACTTCCTGCCAGAGCTGCCCTGCCTCGTCCTCTTGGCTTCTTTAGCGTGTTGACGGCGATGAGGTGTGACGGCGAAGCCGGCGTAAGAAAAACGGCGTGTCTTCATCGTTGTTCCAGCAATCATGTGGCCACTGCTCGTATCATCATCAGCATGGAGGCCGGGTTTTGTTCCGGGCAGAGCGAGGGAGATGGGGGCAGTTGTTCTGGAATGATGAGAGAGGGGAGTAGATTAGCCGCTGTCTGTTCTGCTCTGGACGGCGGTGGCTGAAGCTCAGACTCAGACTTGTCAAGGTGCATTCATCCCTGTGCTCCTGAGGGCAGCTGCTATTACTGCGAATTTCCAACCGCAAAAACAGAACAAAAAATATTGAAATATTGTAATATAAAGAGAAACGATAGCATTAAGGCTCTTGCTCATGAATATTCATGCATGCAAACATGTCACCTCTGATTGGCTACCAGCACTGCAAAACAAGGCAGCGAAACAAACAACAGTTAAACACTTTTTTTTAAATAAATGCATTTTTACACTAATAACAGTCTTTACAGTGTCATATGTTACTTTACAACATGTGTAATAATGCCCTGCTAAGTGCAGTTCAGCCACTGACCTAAGAGTCTTAGAGTCTCTGTAAAACACCAAATTCACCGGAGATCCTATTTAAACCTATAGTTATTTAAACACAGAGGTGGGTAGTCCAGGTCCAGAAAGTAAAAATCCACCCTGTGGTTTTGTTGGTTGAGCCGCAGCAAAGCCACCCAGGCAGCTGGACAAAAAAAAAAACTCTGGGGTGGATTTTTACTTTTAACTAGTGTAAACAGAACTGTTCTAAACATACACCTACCTATCTCAATTGTACTTCGCTGGTGGTGTTTAATCATAGACGAATTCTAACCATTTGTTCCTTAGCTCTGAATTACTGGGTAAAGCATAGAACACTGATGTGACGCGATGCTTTTCCTGATCGTTTCCTATCTTGCTTTTTTGAATACTTTCTTTTACTAGTTACTGCAGAAAATAGAGGTGGAGGAAGAGTTTCATGTGCAGCATCATATACAACAATACAGAGAGACCTACTGTATTTCACAAAGAACAAGAAGGGGTGGATTTTAGCAGAAGGACACCTTTAATAGTTAATTGTCTGACTTAATAACCTGTGTTGGCAAAATTTAGAAACTGTATCTGGAATTCAGGCTTTCAGTTAGAGTTAATTAAATTTACATTTCTTGTCTCTTAATGTGTTTGAGAGCATCAGTTGTAAAGTATTGAAGAGGTAAAGTATTGTAAAGTATTGAAGAGGTAGAGTTACAGGTACACAGTGAATAGCTCTATTTGAGGAATGTTCTAATCCATATTATGAGAAACAAGAACTACTCAACTAAGTAAAGAAAAAAATACGTTAAGAAAAAAGAAAGGTCAGACAATTCGAAGAACTTTAAAGGTATCATAAAGTGCAGTCACCGCAAAGAATATTTAAAAAAATGCTACGATGATGAAACTGGCACTTATCAGGACCGCCCTAGAAAGGGAAGAGCAAGAGTTTCCTCTATTGCACAGGATACCTTTATCAGAAACAGAAGAGTTAAACAGCTGAGAGTTGATTTTCACTCTCAAAGTGGAATTTTAACTCTTTCAGATTTAAATGGTGTTCAGTGTTGGAGTTATTTGACAGAGTTGAATATTTCAGTGTTAATCCCACTAAACCCAATAAATACTGGCCAACTCAACAGAGATTTAATTAAACTCCGCCCAGTTAAACACGTTATTTGCATAATGGGTGTGTCCTCCAGATCCTTACTTACCATCATTGTGAAATCTTGCCCACCAGGGCTACCTTCCATTGGGTATTGTGTTATATTTTGTTTAATGGTTGTTTGTCTAGCCAATATATTGTAGGCTATAAGAGCAAGTTACCATCCTTTGTATGATAAAGTGTTGGTAATGCAACAATGGAAAATTACACGCTAACCTGTCCTGAATAATAATTAAATAATAAAAAGTCATATCAATTGACTAATTTTCTTCCCATTTATATATATATATATATATATATATATATATATATATATATATATATATATATATATATATATATATATGGTTTTCTCTGGTGGTGGGAGTATGTCTGGCTGTCACTGTAGGTTAGCTCAGCACTGGGCGGGGCCTGTAGCCACAAGCTAAACTGGAGCGATGTTCCTTCCATCACTACCCTCGCTGTCATCCAGTCCCAGGGGCAGTTCCTAGAAAGAGGCCTAAATTTAGCCTCAGGCTTCTCAAGGCCTACATGACGACCCACAACTGCTCACCCTTCACCCCGCAAGACGCACGTCATCACCCTTCCCATGCGTGGAGCCTCACGGGCGACCTAATTGGCTGGAGTGGAGTAGATGCAGTAATGGCCTGCCGCTGGTTCCCGCCGAGTGTTAGTAATCTGTTTAGTAGCCCACCGGACTACGACTCATTCCGGATGAGCTGCTCTGCGTGACCCACAAGACACAGCGGTTTTCACAACAAAGGCCCACAAAATATCAAACGTTTTCAAAATCAACCCACTCAAACGCTCATATCCTTACAGATAAAGAGAATCTGGTTGTGGTTGGATGAGAAATATAAGCGCAATTCCACAAAATGAGAGCCTTTTTCCTGCTGTTTGTTGGTCTTCCAAATTAAACATATTTTACATCTTCATACCTGTCAAGTTTTAGATTTAAAAATAAGGGATTTTTTCCTCCGTCCGTCCATCCCACCAGCCCAACGAAGGTTCAGTATCCCTTACATTTTAAGACAGGTTTACAAAAAATCTAAAATAACCACATGTGAAACACTTACACACTACAATTAGATGATCAGAATCTGAAATGTTGTGGACATTCCTACATATGTCATTCTTTTAATACAGCCGAATTAAAAACCCTTTTCTAGATATATTTTTTTAAAAAGTTAAGATTTCATGTCTTTTTTGGCATGAATGCACTCTTTTATATTATATATTTTTATTTATTTAATATATTTAAAATTGAACAAAGGGTGCACAAATTCTGCAAAATGACTGTTGGTGACCTAAAAATAGTATCATGAGCTTTTACTAAAAGGACATGGACCAGATATGTTCCATCAGTAAAAATTAGTCCTCATGGGGTCTACACAATTAATAATTTTTAATTAATACTTCTTTCTTTTGATCACTCCACCCCTGATCAGTGGACCCCTCTCCACATTTCTAGTTAAACACAAGCTGTATTTTTTTTTAAAGGTTTAATCTGTGTGTTTTATTTCGGAGACGAGTATTTTTAAGCAGCGGTCAGTGCCCTGTCTCCACAATAATATATATATTTTTTAATTTTAATATAATACAGGAAATTTACAGGAAAATACTAATACAGGAGGACGACGGGAAAGAGGAGTAAAATATGGTAGTTTCCCGGCCAAAACGGGAAACTTGACAGGTATGCATCTTTTTTCAACTTTGAATCTAATAACACATATTTACCACAATAACCCATATAGTCATAAATTATATACTATACAACAAAATCCACAGTTAATCCTGCAAAAACACACACAATGCTATTGGCTGTGATGTAGATATGTAGAATGTTCCAGACGTTTCAGATGGGGTAATGTGTTATGGTAACAGGACTGAGGGAAAAACAGGGAAACAACTAAAATGTGTGTTTTAACTTAATATCATGGATTTATTATGAAAAAAAAAAAAACAATTTCAAAGCACAGATGGGGTTTGGAGTCACACAAAAATGCAAAAAAAAAAATCAGAAAAATCTCTGAATGATTTTAATAATTATGTTTTATAGTAATTATTATAGTTTTTAGTTAGAGAGAGGGGGACAGGTAACAAATGCTAATGTTTTCAGTGTTTTAAGTAGTTTTTGTTAATGTTTTAACTTACATATCTTGCTTTTGCCATTATGTCAATGTACAAGATACTATGCTTGGAAATAAAGTGTATTTTACAGTTATTTTGTGTGCACATTTACACGTCATTTCCTGGGGACAAAAATAGCACCCATTTGGTGGAATAACCCATATATATATATACATATACCATTCCGACTTCCTATTGGTTGATACTGTGATCCATCACACCTGCACACGCCCCTTTTATACTTTGCACTACTTTTATACTTTAAGTAGTTTAAGCAGTACTTTTAATCTTTTACTTAAAGAGTAAAAAGCTTGAGTTGATACTTTTTCAACTTCTACAGAAGTAATTTTTTTAACCCTAGTATCTATACTCTATTCTACCTACAGAGTAATGAATGGAGATACTTTTTACACTTTTACTATTCCAGGAGTAGGCCTGTCATGATAAGAATTTTTAGTGGACGATATGTTGTCACAGAAATTATTGTGATAAATTATATTTTTGTCATTTTAGGGCTATTAAATGCCACTGACATACTAAAAACAGAATATTATATAAAAAAAAAACAATTATACACTTTTTAAAGACAGCAATATATCTACTTAGGAAATTATATACTTATCTCTTCACCTACTTTAGTCCACACTGTGTGTATGGAGTTACCAGTTATTGAAGCTTGACTGGTTAAAACACTTTTCTCTGTTATATATACAGGGGTCGGACAACGAAACTGAAACACCTGGTTTTAGAGCACAGTAATTGATCGTGGTGACGGACAGTTCTGGTGGAAACAGGAGAGTTGAGGTGCACATTGGATTCTGCGTGATTTGATCAGCCGTGGTTTCATGTTTTTTTAGATACAATCCGGGTTAGCAACCGAACATCCCTTTCAGACAGCTTCCTTTTACATTACAGCGTCCACAGTTAATCCTTTTGGATGTGGTTGGTTCTTCTTGGTGGTATGCTGATATTACCCTGGATACCGTGGCTCTTGATGCATCACAAAGACTTGCTGTCTTGGTCACAGATGCTCCAGCAAGACGTGCACCAACAATTTGTCCTCTTTTGAACTCTGGTATGTCACCCATAATGTTGTGTGCATTGTTTACAATATTTTGAGCAGAACTGTGTTGAGTGCTCTTACCCTGCTAATTGATCCTTTACACTCTTCACGCTCTTACTGGTGCAATAATGTGCAATTAATGAAGATTGGCAACCAGGCTGCTCTAATTTAGCCATGATGAAACCTCCCACAGTAAAATAGCCTATCCAGGGGTTATTCAGCAGAGAGTTTCCCAACATCAATTTTATTTTATATCAATTGGCCATTAAATTATTTACAATATATAGTAGAACAAAGCTTCAATACTCTGAAAAAGCTCCATGCTCTGAATGACACAGTGACACAGATGCACTTGAAACTTGTAAATGAATCTAATCTGGAAAATGATTTTTTTTTCCGTAAAGTGATTTTTTTTTGACCAGCGCTGTAATAGATTTGATTTACACATGGATGACACATCAACTGTTCACGAAACGACCCCCCACACAACCACATCAACCACACACACACACACACACCGGTCGAGCCGCGCCACTTATGCTGCGTTCAACGAATGAGAGAATGAGGCATTAATGAGTTCTTAAGTAGGTCATGTGCAATTACCTCTCTGGAATCAGCTGCAAATTGCACCAGCAGCTCCAATCCGCGATCTACTTTATAACAATATCGGAGGGGTGCGGCGTTGAAGGCAGCGGGGAAAACGAAATGAATTCCAATTTATGGTAACTGAGTGCAAATAAACTAGCAGCGCACGCAAATCGTTACACCGCCACCCCCCCCCCCCCCTCCCCCTCTCCCTCTCCTCCCGCCGGCGCGCTGTTTACTGCTTCCTTTCACGGGCCGGGGCTTAAAATGCAAATTGAAATCCCGGCAGCTCGTGCCTGAACGAAAAAGATGAAGATAAGCTGAACAAACGTAGAGGCAGCAGATCTCACAGCGGTAATTACGCTGCCATAACAGACTGACAGCTTTCTTATGGGAACTGGTAATGTTACAGACCCTGCCGTTCACACCTGGGGCCCTATCGATGCTCATTGCTATCTTACACTCCATCAACAGTCTATTTTTTCACGCCTAACAAATGAAGAGTTCACTTCAGTTTCTGAATCAGTTTTTTTTTCTGATTTTGCTATTTATAGATTTATGTTTGAGTAAAATGTTTGAGTAGCTTTGTTTTGTTTGTTCTATAAACTATGGACAAAATTTCTTTCAAATTCCAAATAAAAATATTGGCTACCACTTTAAAATAAGATTACCTTTATAAATGGTTTATATAATGGTTTATGGTTCCAAGATGGCGGCGCGTGCACATGCAGCGGCTACTCTCTCTTCCGAGGAAACAGCGTTTTCGTGTTTTTTGTCTCGTAAGTCGCAGTGTTTTTGTACGTCTTTGTCAGTTGTTCACGTCCTGAAGCGCACCTACAGCCGTGAGTTTCTGCTTGGAGTCGGCAGAAACCCACTTTTGGAGTTAAAAAGCGGACTCCAAGAAGATCTGCGAGTCTGCGGCGTGCTCCGGACACCCGCACCCCCACCGACCCCCACCGCTGCAGCTCGCCCACAATGGAAGCACCACAGGCGGCAGGCGAGAAGGCAGAAGCGGGGTAAGCGTGGGGGTATCCGAGCGAGGCTAGTGGCTAACCCACACAAGCCAGCTATCCCCACCATGCTTTTGGCGAATGTACGCTCTCTGGACAATAAACTGGCTCAACAACAGCGTCCCGGACCACGCCGTTCAGCTGGAGCGGCTAACATGCTATCGGGCGGACCGCACGCTAGCTGACGGAGGTAAGAGCCGCTGCGGCGGACTCTGTGTTTACATCAGCGATGCTTGGTGTCGGAACGTTGTTGTGGTCTGTAAACACTGCTCAGCGGTAGTGGAACTGATGATTATCAAGTGCCGTCCGTTCTATCTACCGAGAGATTTCACCGCCATGCTGATCGCTGCTGTTTACATCCCTCCGACCTCCAACAACAGCGTGAGGAGTGAAGCACTGAATGAACTGTACCAGTACATCAGTGAACAGCAGACAGCACACCCAGATGCTTTTCTCATTCTGGCTGGAGATTTCAACCATGCAGACCCAAAGAGTGTGTTTTCTGGATTTTTAAACACATAGACTTTTCAACCAGGGGAAACAACATATTGGACCAGGTCTTCACCACACACAGAGGAGCCTACAGAGCCTCCCCCCTCCCCCACCTGGGAGCCTCTGATCACCTCACCATTATGCTAATGCCAGCTTACAGACCACTGGTTAAAGTCACCAAACCAGTTCTTAAGCAGGTACGAGTGTGGCCAGAGGGTTCCTCAGAGGCACTTCAGGACTGTTTCAGCACAACAGACTGGAATATGTTCAGAGAGGCTGCCACCCACAACAACTCCACAGACATTCAGGAGTACACAGAAACTGTCTCTGCCTACATCACCAAGTGCACTGATGATGTAACCGACCTCAAGACCATCACTGTTCGAGCGAATCAGAAACCATGGCTGACAGGAGAGGTCCACAAGCTCCTGAAGGCTGCATTTCTAGCCTTCAGGAGCTTGTGGACCTCTCCTGTCAGCCATGGTTTCTGATTCGGTGGTTCCTACATGCTTCAAAGCCACCACCATCATCCCTGTCCCAAAGAAGGCATCACCATCCTGTTTCAATGATTATCGTCCAGTTGCACTCACCCCCATCCTCATGAAGTGCTTCGAACGACTAGTCATGCATCACATCAAGTCCTCGCTCCCCCCCTCCCTGGACCCCTACCAGTTTGCATATCGGTCAAATCGCTCGACGGATGATGCCATCTCCACTGTTCTCCACTCAGCCCTCACACACCTGGACAAGAAGAACACCTACGTCAGAATGCTGTTTGTTGACTTCAGCTCAGCATTAAACACAATCGTCCCCCAACAGCTCATACTCAAACTGGACAGTCTGGGGCTGAGCACTTCACTGTGCAACTGGCTGTTAGACTTCCTGACTGGAAGACCACAGGCAGTGCGGGTTGGCAGCAGCACATCCAGCGTCATCACACTGAACACAGGGGCTCCCCAAGGATGTGTGCTGAGCCCCCTTCTGTTCACTCTGCTGACCCATGATTGCACACCAGCACACACCTCCAACCTTTTCGTCAAGTTTGCGGATGACACGACGGTGGTGGGTCTCATCAGCAACAACGATGAGTCACACTACAGGAGCGAGGTGAGCCGCCTGGCCTCCTGGTGCAAACACAACAATCTCTCTCTGAACACAGAGAAGACCAAGGAGATTGTTGTGGACTTCAGGAGAACTCACACACTGCACACCCCTCTGTCCATCAACGGAACTGCTGTGGAAAGGGTGAGCAGCACCAAGTTCCTGGGTGTGCACGTCACAGAGGACCTCTCCTGGAGCACCAACTCAGCATCACTGGCCAGGAAGGCAAATCAGCGTCTCTACTTTCTCCGCAAGCTGAGAAGAGCTGGAGCCCCCACCCCCATCATGACCACCTTCTACAGAGGGGCCATCGAGAGCATCCTGACCAGCTGTTTCACCGTGTGGTATGGGGCCTGCACACCATATACCATATTTGCACTACTGATATATACTATTTATACTGTCATTCCATCTCAATCACCATCAATATTGCACTATTGTCTTACGTATGTTTATTGTGTCTTGTTGTTTTGTACATATAGTGTCTCCCACTCTTTTATATTATATATCTATTTTTTTTTACTTATATTTATATATCTATTTATCCCCACACTACTGCACCTTGTTTTTGTCTCATGTATGTCTATTTGTGTCCCTGCTGTATTGTACTCATAGTGTCTCCCATTCTCCTTATTATATCTATTATCTGTACCTGCTGTAAAATTGGGAAGGAGAGTAACGTAATTTCAAGTCTCTGTATGTCCTGTACATATGCAGTATTGACAATAAAACTACTTGACTTGACTTAAGTAGTTTATAAACAAGATTATTTAGTATAATTGATTAGGTGGTACATTGATAGTTACAGTTACACACCCTAAATAATCCTAAATAAAATATATTTTTAACCACTCATGAATTATTATTGTCTTGAATATAATATTAGTTGTAGTCAATTATAATGTATTATAACAGGTCTTTGTGCGCTCTAAGTAAAGTGACATACTTTTTCATTGTGGGACTATATTATTAACTATAGCTATATACTATTTTAACATCTATATTATAAATACAGCTGTATATAATGTATTATGATTACAAGTCATAATGCTTAATAAACATGGCTATAATGGGTTATGCATTTTTATAAATATTAATAGCCATATTTATAATGCCTATTGAATACATTATAATATGTTATGAATGTGGTTATAGAGTCTAATAGAGATGACATTCATAGAAAGTGTTGCCTATTTGGTAACACTTTCTATGAATTTCATCTCTATATCACTCTATAAACATACTAATAACACTTTATAATGCATTTATAAGGCATTATAAACATGGCTACACATATTTATAAAAATGTATAATTCATCATAGCCATGTTTATTATGCAGCATGAACTGTGATTATTAATCATTAATAGCTGTGTTTATAACATGTTATACATCGTTACCAAGAAAAGTCCCAGATTATAGACTGTATTATGACTAAAAAAGCTTCCAACTTATAAACACACCCTAAATAATCATAAAAATATATATTTTAACCACTCATAAAGTATTCTTGTCGTGAATATAATATTAGTTGGTGTCAATTATAATGTATTATAACAGGTCTTTGTGCGCTCTAAGTAAAGTGACATACTTTTTCATTGTGGGACTATATTATTAACTATAGCTATATACTATTTTAACATCTATATTATAAATACAGCTGTATATAATGTATTATGATTACAAGTCATAATGCTTAATAAACATGGCTATAATGGGTTATGCATTTTTATGAATATTAATAGCCATATTTATAATGCCTATTGAATACATTATAATATGTTATGAATGTGGTTATAGAGTCTAATAGAAATGACATTCATAGAAAGTGTTACCAAGAGGGAAACACTTTCTATGAATGTCATCTCTATAAGACTCTATAAACATACTAATAACACATTATAATGCATTTATAAGGCATTATAAACATGGCTATACATATTTATAAAAAATTATAATTCATCATAGCCATGTTTATTATGCAGCATGAACTATGATTATAAATCATTAATAGCTGTGTTAATAACATGTTAAACATCGTTACGAAGAAACTTAGTCCCAGCTTACAGACTGTATTATGACTAAAAAAGCTTCCAACTTATAAACACACCCTAAATAATCCTATAAATATATTTTTATCCACTCATAAAGTATTCTTGTCGTGAATATAATATTAGTTGGTGTCAATTATAATGTATTATAACAGGTCTTTGTGCGCTCTAAGTAAAGTGACATTTTTTCATTGTGGGACTATATTATTAACTATAGCTATATACTATTTTAACATATATATTATTAATACAGCTGTGTATAATGTATTAAGATCACAAGTCATGCTGCTTAATAAACATGTATATAATGGGTTATGCATTTTAATAAATATTAATAGCTATGTTTATAATGCCTTATGAATGGATTGTAACATGTTATGGATGTGGTTATAGAGTCTAATAGAGATGACATTCATAGAAAGTGTTACCTATTTGGTAACACTTTCTATGAATGTCATCTCTATAAGACTCTATAAACATTCTAATAACACATTACAATGCATTTATAAGGGATTATAAACATGGCTATACATATTTATAAAAATGTATAACTCATCATAGCCATGTTTATTATGCAGCATGAACTGTGATTATAAATCATTAATAGCTGTGTTTATAACATGTTATACATCGATACCAAGAAACTGAGTCGCTGCTTATAGACTGTATTATAACTAAAAAAGCTTCCAACTTACAGTATAAACCCACCCTAAATAATCATATAAATATATTTTTATCCACTCATAAAGTATTCTTGTCGTGAATATAATATTAGTTGGTGTCAATTATAATGTATTATAACAGGTCTTTGTGCACTCTTATTAACGATAGATATATACTATTTTCATATATAATATAAATACAGCTATATATAATGTATTTTGATCACAAGTCATAATGCTTGATAAACATGGCTATAATGGGTTATGCATTTTTATAAATATTAATACCCATATTTTAAAGCCTTATAAATGCATTATAATATGTTATGAATGTGGTTATAGAGTCTAATAGAGATGACATTCATAGAAAGTGTTACCAAAGAGTTCAGACTCTCCATGAACATCTCTGGTAATGCAGAAGATGTGTTTTGGACCCGTGGTTCTCTAGTCGCTGCTCCTGACTCCCAGTCACTGACTGAGTCAGGTGTCTAGCATGCCAAACATTCGCCAGGCGTCTGCGACTCATTAGCGATCGCTCTGCGACATAAGAAGAGCCCACAGTCTTGCCCAAAATAAATATAAAATATTCATGACAGAACCTTGGTAGGTGTTTTTTTTTCTTTATTAAAGAAGTGTTGTTCTCCAGTGAACAAAATCCACACTTTTACAAACAAGCTCTGTATTAGCATGCAAGCTTAGCCAACAGATCTGCATGCGCTGGAATATGCCCCGCAGCTACAGTACACCCTGCGCTTATAAACAGCGGGAAGGCCCGGCATAGCAATTAGATGAGTTACCGCGCTCAAAGCGTGGCTGTACTGAGGAACTGAACTGAGCAACGTATGACACACACCACGAAAGCTCTGCTCACTGTCATTCCTGAGCCTTAAAAAAAATCCCTGATTTGTGGCAGTGAGGCACGCTGAAGATGATTCAGATGTCAAAGGCAATGTGAGTATCTCTGTTTAGAGGGATTATAGTGTTTATAGTCTTTGAGAGAGTTGAGTGATGAACTTAACAACATATACCTATACTACTGCATCTCAAAAATAACAATATCATTGAAAAATTACTTTATTTCAGTAATTATGTTCAAAATGTGAAACTCATTGTGGTGACGGACAGTTCTGGTGGAAACAGGAGAGTTGAGGTGCACATTGAATTCTGCCGTGGTTTGATCAGCCATGGTTTTATGTCTTTGGATACAATCCAGGTTTTTTGGGTAGCACCCGAACATCCCTTTCAGACAGCTTCCTCTTACAGCATCCACAGTTAATCCTGTCGGATGTGGTTGCTCATTCTTGGTGGTATGCTTACATTGCCCTGGATATCGTGGCTCTTGATGCATCACAAAGACTTGCTGTCTTGGTCACAGATGCTGCAGCAAGACGTGCACCAACAATTTGTCCTCTTTTGAACTCTGATATGTCACTCATAATGTTGTGTGGATTGATATATTTTGAGCAGAACTGTTCTCTTACCCTGATAATTGAACCTTCACACTCTTCACGCTCTTACTGGTGCAATAATGTGCAATTAATGAAGATTGAACACCAGGCTGCTCCAATTTAGCCATGAAACCTCCCACACTAAAATGAAGACAGGTGTTTCAGTTTCATTGTCCAAAAACCCTGTGGATGTATTACACATAGAGTGATCTATTTTAAATATGTATTTATTTTATTGTTAATGATTATGGTTTACAGCCAATAAAAACCAATAATAAACAATTTAAAAAAATGTAAACAATGTTAAAAATTTTATAAGAAATCTTCAGCTTTGGAAAAAAGTAAGAAACTCCTTTTAGTTTCTGAATCAGTTTTTCTGATTTTGCTATTTGCTATTGCTCATATGTTTGAGTAAAATAAACATTGTTGTTTTATTCTATAAACTACAGTAATATTTCTCCCAAATTCCAAATAAAAATATTGTCATTTTGCAGAAAATAAGAAATGACTGAAATAACAAAAAAGAGGCAGAGCATTCAGACCTCAAATAATGCAAAGAAATAATCCTGTTTTTTTTATCACTTCAGTTTTTTTAATGCATCTTGGCATCATGTTCTCCTCCACCAGTCTTACACACTGCTTTTGGATAACTTTATGCTGCTTTACTCCTGGTGCAGAAATTCAAGCAGTTCAGTTTGGTGGTTTAATGGCTTGTGTTCATTCATCTTCCTCTTAATTATATTCCAGAGGTTTTTAATCTGGTAAAAATCAAAGAAACTCATCATTTATAAGTGGTCTCTTATTTTCTTTTTCCCAGAACTGTATACAATAAGAACTGTTAACATATACAACTGTTGTTCTGTTTGCCAGCATTTTATTTTATTTTTTTTTATTAACAAATCCCAAACTGAATGCATGAACCACTTCACCTACACCTCATGAACCTTTATAAAGCTCTGACTTCACAATAATAAGTTTAAAGACTGTGAAAACTGAGAAAATGCTTTCTTAAAACTATTCCAGTCCAGAGAACAAGTGTGTGTTTTATGTCCACGCAGCGTTCACGGACAATCGGGTCGTCTACCATCAGCCTGAGCCCGTTAAACCCCTCGTGAATACTTAACAGACTCCTCCATAATGTGAAACAGTGTGAAGCCCAGTCCCCCGGCCAACCTCATTAACTCGGAGATCATTTAAGCACAGTGTGTGCCCTGATAATGAGCCAGCAAAGCAACTTAAATGCCACAATCATGGGGTCGATGCAGCAACAACGGGGACAATATTCTCAGCAAGCTGCAATAAGAGCGAGCCCTTGGCAATCAGGACGCTGGGACAATGTTCTGGCCTACAAAGAGATGCCAGCGCTGGGTTGGAGCTGTTAGATAAAAGAATAAACATGTAATGAGGCGTCCTGCCTCCGGAGCTGCTCGCTAAAAGTCGAAAAAAGGGGGGAAGAAGTTTCTCAGAAAACACATTTTCACTATTTCTGTCAGCGTAATCTGCGGGAGCCGTGGAGTTTCCAACAATGCTGGAAGATCTGGCAAAGCGTGAGGAATATAAGCCTGCTAGGATAGTCGATTGAAAAGCCGTAGGTAAGCACTTAACTGGAAAAGTCATTATTTATTATTATATAACTCATTCCAGTTCCAGTTTGTATCTGTAAAACAATGGTAGACAAACTTTCTCTTTCTCTTGGAAAACTACCTCCTTCTTATAGTCTAAACTCCACACAAATCTGTCCTTATTTTTTAGTTATTAATACAGTCATATGGAAAAGTTTGGGCACCCCTATTAATCTTAATCATTTTTAGTTGTAAATATTTGGGTGTTTGCAACAGCCATTTCAGTTTGATATATCTAATAACTGATGGACACAGTAATATTTCAGGATTGAAATGAGGTTTATTGTACTAACAGAAAATGTGCAATATACATTAAACCAAAATTTGACCGCAAAAGTATGGACACCCTTATCATTTTATTGATTTGAATACTCCTAACTACTTTTTACTGACTTACTGAAGCACAACATTGGTTTGGTAACCTCATTGAGCTTTGAGCTTCATAGCCAGGTGTATCCAATCATGAGAAAAGCTATTTAAGGTGGCCAATTGCAAGTTGTTCTCCTATTTGAATCTCCTCTGAAGAGTGGCATCATGGGCTCATCAAAACAACTCTCAAATGATCTAAAAACAAAGATTGTTCAACATAGTTGTTCAGGGGAAGGAGACAAAAAGTTGTCTCAGAGATTTAACCTGTCAGTTTCCACTGTGAGGAACACAGTAAGGAAATGGAAGAGCACAGGGACAGTTCTTGTTAAGCCCAGAAGTGGCAGGCCAAGAAAAATATCAGAAAGGCAGAGAAGAAGAAGGGTGAGAACAGTCAAGGAAGTTACCCCATCTGAACAAACTGGAACATTCTACATCACATCTACAACAGGAAGCTGGTTCTTCTGAAGATCATGGGAAGACCAAATTGAAGTTTGTTTTTCTTTATATTTGCTCTTATTGTAACGATGACTGAGGAGCTCAATCTCGACACTCA
The DNA here is from genome assembly GCF_023375975.1 of Astyanax mexicanus. Taxonomy (NCBI): domain Eukaryota; kingdom Metazoa; phylum Chordata; class Actinopteri; order Characiformes; family Acestrorhamphidae; genus Astyanax; species Astyanax mexicanus. The sequence continues at coordinate 5,962,974 of NC_064429.1, forward strand.
GTCCTGTTACCTAAATTCTTTCTTAGATCTTATTTGTTCATTTTTAAAATACAATTTTGGGAAAATCACTAGAATGTGCTCAGTGTTCTCATGCTATTAGCATAGCTGCCATTTAGCTATTTTTCAGGTTTTTGCTAATTCTATGCTAAAAACTCAGTTCTTTTACTTTAACTCAAAACATACAAAGTAACAGGCGTGAGTGCCATTAACATAAAAATAAACATAAATATCAATTATTTAAAAATGCAGTAAACCATGTCTTTGTAATAAAGACTTTATTGAGAGAAAATGAAAGGAATTTGTGTTTTTCTATAAACTTTTGCTATTTATAGGTTTATGTTTAAATAAAATGAACATTGCTGTTTTATTCTATAAACTACAGACAACATTTCTCCCAAATTCCAAATAAAAATATTGTTATTTAGAGCATTTATTTGCAGAAAATGAGAAATGGCTGAAATAACAAAAAAGATGCAGAGCTTTCAGACCTCAAATAATAATAATAACCCTGGTTTTTAATCACTTTAGTTTTCATGTATCTTGGCATGTTCTCCTCCATCAGTCTTCCCCAATGCTTTTGGATAACTTTATGCTGCTTTATGCTGCAGAAATTCAAGCAGTTCAGCTTGGTTTAATGGTTTGTGATCATCCATCTTCCTCTTGACACTCTGTCCTGTTACCTAAATTCATTCTTAGATCTTATTTGTTCATTTTTAAAATACAAATGTTGGGAAAATCACTAAAATGTGCTCAGTATCCTCTAATTCTCATCCCTGTTACTTTAATTCCTGTCACTAAAAAAATACAAAGTAACAGGAGTGAGTGCCAGTAACATAAATAAACATAAATATCAATCATTCGAAAATGCAGTCAACCATTACTTTGTAAAAAACACTTTCTTGAGAGAAAATAAAAAAAGAATGAGTCTTTTTTAAATATAAACATGCTTTTTAAATGTGACATGAATTCTGTAACCATCTTTGGCTTAGAAACCTTGTAATACATTAAGTAAAGCTTAATTAAAGCGATTGGCCAGTACATGTTTTGAATAGTTAAATATAATGGCGACCATTGGGTGGAAGGGCAACCAGATATTATATTCACAAACACTGTTGCTATTGAAACGAGCAGGCAGAAGGTGTAAAAATAGACTGCTGGTGGGGTGTAAGATAGCAATGAGCATTGTGACGCACCTCTTTTAGGGTGTAAGAAAGGGCCTGGGTTTATAATAGCCCATAATTAAAGGCAGGACATTCTGATCAGGTTCTTGAAAAACAATTTTTTTTGAGAGAAGCTCCTCTCCTGGTCCACGCGGCTCCAGGAATAGCAGTAACGGCACATCTGCAGCAGATTTACGGCGTAGTTAATAACGTTCACTGAAGGAAGTCGGAGTGTTATGGGTCTCACGTGCAGCTCGGTTAAACTGTACTGTGGTGAAACCATAAGCTGTTTTTTACGGTAACCCATTTCCCCCCCAGCATGAACCATTATGCATTAGGACCTCCAGACCCAGGCTATTTATCCACGCTGGTACAGTATATCTTCAGTTCCGCACATTCCACACATTCCACACATACACTCGTTCACCACGACGTCGCCGAGTTCACCTTCACGCTGATGCTGAGCCGTAATATTCCTCAGAGCCTTAAGGGAAAGCAGAAAGCACCAGCAGAGCGTAGCGTAACCGCGCTCCATAAACGGGGGGATAATTTAGAGGCTGTTGGGCTCGTTTAAAGCCCGGTCCTCTGAAAAGGTTGGTTTAAAGAAGCCCTGAGGGAATCTGAGCATCCAGTGAGAATACAGATCCACAGATCCACAGATCAGGGGTTTCATACTGCCTTAAAATACATTGTGAACATATCGAAGCCTTTTTACATCAAAGAAAGTATTAAAAAAGGATGAAAAAAATCAAGGTGCAAGATTGTAAAAATATTGGTTACATTTTCTATGAATGTCATCTCTATAAGACTTTATAAACATACTAATAACACATTATAATGCCACAACATAAAACCACATCAACCCCGTCCATCAGGGTTTTGGATAACTTTATGCTGCTTTACTCCTGGTGCAAAAATTCAAGCAGTTCAGTTTGGTGGTTTGATGGCTTGTGATCATCCATCTTCCTCTTGATTATATTCCAGAGGTTTTCAATTTGGTAAAATGAAAGAAACTCATCAATTTTTAAATGGTCTCTTATTTTTTTTCCAGAGCTGTATATGTGATAAAAATGTATTTCTCTGAATTGTGATTCATTCAGTTCCACTTACTGTAATTGTCTAGACTGCGACACCTAGAATGCATCGCACACTGGCATCCCTTCTGTTCACGATAACATGACACTGCACACGGTATACCAGGAAGCTCATCACCTGAATATTGACAACACCTGTTTCAACCACTATATATGCACCTACACTTCACTTACTCGTTACTGAGTATTGTTGGTTCTCCACTCAAAAATGTGTTTATCTATTGCTTGTTTTTTTTTTTATTTAAGACCCTGATTTTCGCCAGCCCTTTTTTTTTTACTCTTAAGGCCCTATCATTCACCCTGCTCAAGACACATCGTGATGCTCTTTGCTATCTTAAACCACGTCAACAGTCTATTTTCACACCTTGCACCCACCCCTTTAAAACAGCATCAGAGTTTAGGAATAAATCTACACTGATGGGTGTGTTGGTCTGGAAGTGAGGTGTGTTCAGGTACATTTCTGGCATGTTTTAGATATATTTTGAGAATGGAAAACACAGGAGCTCCACTGACTGATTAAAACCCTGACAACAGTCAATCATCAGAGTCTATTTCTTTAAGTGCAGTGTTCACCTCTGCTAATTAAACACACACACACACACACACATCAGTAAAATAGGGCCCTTAATCCATATCCGGACGGGATTAGTTTCTCAGGGGGACGTCTATGGAAAATATTTCACACTTCTACTCAGTGATAAAACTCTTGCATCCAGTCTGCAATTAAAAAAACAGGAGGACCCGTGAGTTTTTAGGCTTTCTTGGTCATGTGACATCGTGTTCAGTAGCTCCTCCATTTCCACTCGCTGTTGTGTTTTTACGTGGATCTCCGTGGAAACACACGCTCAAAGTGTAATTACGATGCGCGGCAGTGGACAAATAGCTATTTTATTAAATGGGAGGAGATGAAATTCAGAGATGTGCCTCTGGACAGGACTAAAATTACTGGAGGACCACAAAAGATTTCAGCGAAAAACAGTAGATGATTTAGCCTATAAAAAACACATACATGATTGTTCCGGACAGGAATAAAATCACAGAGGACCCCCTGAGAAACTAATCCTATCCGGATAGAGCTTTAGACTGTTTATGGTATCGGGTATGGTATGTTTATTCCCTCTTGCTGCTGTTTACCAGTGTTGAACACAGTGGCGTGCACAGACATTTTGGGGGGCAAGTGCTTTTAGCACACGTGGAACACTTCATTATAAAAAAAATCAACAATCACATGTTGAATGAAATTTTACTTTAAATTTGTAACATTCTCTAAACGTGAGTTTTCAATGGAAAAATGTCACACCACCAACTGATAAAATATATATACAATATTAACTATATACAGTAATTGTTAAGTCCTTCAGTTAACTTCTGTTTACCTTCCACTGTCTTTAAAGCAGCGGGGTCACGTGACGGAGGAAGAGAGAGGTCGGGTGTGTGCGAGCTGATTTCAGGGCATTCTGTTTTCACTCGTTTTTTTTTTTATCGCTCAGGTTTTCAAAAGATAATTTCAAACCGGCCTCAGTAAAATCTTAATAATAATAATAATATATATATATATAAAAAAAAAAGTTTCAAAAGTGCACTTTGGTTGATAAAGGGCAGAGTTGGTGGTGCTTTAACATGCTTGTTTTGACTAATCTCTATACCCTAATTTAACGAATGTTATTTAACAAAGTATTACAAATTCAGTTTAGCGTCCTGTAGAGTGTAACCAATTCAAATTCAGTTTCATGAATTAATTTGAATTAAATTCTGAATATCTGTATTTTGCACATCCCTGATTAAACAGGATCTTTAACAACATGTGTTTAACAGCATTGTTAAAAAAAAAAAAAATTAAAACCAGAGAAGATCTTCTTCTCAGCGTGATCTTCTGCAGGACGTCAGACAGCTCTTCAGGCTCTCTCTGCTGTGTGTAATGAATCTATTTCAGCTGACGTGCAGCCCCTCGGCTCGGTACAGTGTTGGGGAATAATGGATCTGGCTGGAGATCAAGAGGACGCGGCTTTCTATGAATCGGGCCGGGAGCGGCCGTCACGTCTCGGCACGTCGTTTTCCGACTTCTGCGTGTGGAAGTGGGAAAAGCGCCTCCCGTCAGCGGGGGGAAATCTCACCTCGGGATTTACAGCCCGGCTGCCTGTCTGCGCTGTGTGTGTTGTACTGGGGAAATTCTCATTCTTCCAGCTGAATGTATTATTCATGCTTCGCTCCCCCCCACCACCCCGACACTTTGATCATCGGCGTGTTTGGCGAAGGCTGTAAATATACATGTTGGCCGCAGCTATAATTCATGGCGTCTTCTGGAGGAGGCAGTGGGGCGGAGAGAGAGGTGGGGGGGGGGAAAGGGCGGTTATGGGTAATCATATATATTCCAAATTGACAGAAACAGCATTTTATTATGTATAATGCAATGATGGAAACCCCCAGCGCTTAGCGCCAGATCTAAATGAACATGCATGTAAAGCAGTTTTGTTAGGAGCGCTGGAGCAGCGATGCTCTCGAGTGGGGAAGCCTCGGCCGCACTGTGAGTATAAACCCAGACTGGGACTGAAATCTGCCCTCCAACCATATACATATCTAATTCATACTATCCTACTATTCATACTGTACGCTGTGTGAATTACACCTTAATAATGCATTAATACACTGCAGTCTGCTGCTGTTTCCAGATTCCTGGAACAGCCATTACTGCTACTCATTAAACATACTTCTGTAGAAGTTGTAGAAGTATCAACTCAAGCTTTGAGTCAATCTTTAATTAAAAGTGTTTTAAAAAGTACTGGTTTCAAACTAAAACTAAACGTATAAAAGTAAAATGATGTAAAATTGGGGAAAAATAAAGCCTACAGAGTCCTACAGTGCACACATTTGACACATCTAAAAGTTATAATGACTTCTAATGTTCTATTATTAAAACGTTAATGTTGGTACTGTAAATGTGGGATGCACTCGGCTCCCTAGCGTCTCAGCTGCATATATGCCGATTGTAAATGAATGTGTTTTAGTGAATGTATTAATGTAAATATATGAAAAGAAAGGAAAGGGTGGTCAGAGGGTAAGGGGTACAAGTCCTGTGGTACGAACACGGACTAGAACACACACACACAAAGAGAGAATGTGTAAAACTACATAGATGAAGCTCAGACATATGAAACACTAACATTAATCTGGATTTAACAGTAAAATGCTATCGTCAACAAAATGACCAAAGGGAGGGGTGAAAATAGCACACCTTAACATATGTAGTTTAAGATATAAAGTTCACGAAATATCCAAAATATTAAATGAATATAAAATCCACATATTAGCCATCTCTGAAACACACCTTGACTCAACTTTTGATGATGAAGCAATAGAAATACAAGGGTTTAATATTTACAGGAAAGACAGGAACAGTCACGGTGGTGGGATAGCAATCTACATTAAGACACAGTTTGCAGTAAAAATAAGAACTGACTTGTTCTCTAATGAACTTGAAATTTTATGGTTGGAACTTCATCTACCGCATATGAAACCTATTCTTGTAGGATGCTGCTATAGACCACCCAGTGCAGACAATAAATACTTAGACATGATGAGAGAAATGTTGGATAAAGTGTCAGATGAAAAAAATGAACTTTATTTGTTAGGAGACATAAATATTGACTGGCTATCAGTGTCTTGCCCACTTAAAAAGAAATGGTTAAGTGCATTAAATACCTGTCACATAAAGCAAATTGTAAATGAGCCAACAAGAACGGTAATAAATAGAGCAGCCAAAAAAACATCAACATGTATTGACCATATTTATACAAATTCAAAAAAATCTCTGTTCTGAAGCCGTGTCTGTGCCAGTGGGCTGCAGTGATCATAACATGGTGGCTATAACAAGAAAAACCAAAGTGCCAAAAACTGCACCAATAGTTATCTTAAAAGGTCATATAGAAAGTTTACCATAGAAAAATGTATTGAGGAAGTGAAAGATATATGCTGGAGCGAGGTATACAAACAGCAACACCCAGACAAAGCTCTGAATGTATTTATGAATTTGTTTATGCCGGTGGTTGAAAAGCATGCACCACTAAAAAAATCTACAGTAAAAAAATGTAAAGCGGCATGGATGGATGAAGAGTTAAAATAAAATAAAATAGTCCAAAGAGACAAGGCAAAAGAGGAAGCTGTAAAATGTAACAATACTATACAGTGGAAGGAATATTGTAAACTGAGAAATTATGTATGCAAACTTAACAGGAAAAAGAAGAAGGAGTATTACAAAAATAAGATCGGAAACTCACTAAACATTAAATTGTATACTTGGTAGAAAAGGAAAATTATCGTCTTCTATAGAGGTAGAGGGATCAATTTTAACAAAACCTGCAGCAATCGCTAACTACTTTAACACATATTTTACAGACAAAATACAAAATCTTCAAAGTAAAAGGAGTAAACAAAATGGTAAACAATCATGTGCAGATATAAAAGAGGTTATCATGAAAGATAAAACCTGTCAATTAAAAAACTTCCATGTAAATGAAGAGGAGGTTGAAAAACTTATAAGTACAATACAAAATGAACACACAGCAGGAATTGAAAATCTGGATGGGCAAATTATAAAAATAGCTACAAAATATATAACTAAACCAGTCTGCTGCATTTTCAATTTAAGCCTTGAAAAAGGCATATACCCCAAATTGTGGAAAGAAGCTAAAGTGATCCCACTACCTAAAGACAACAGAAGTCCCTTAAATGGTCCAAACAGTCGCCCTATAAGTTTACTGCCAGTTCTGGGCAAACTACTAGAGAAGATAATGACATCTAGAATCCAAAACTACTTAGCCATGAACAATCTTGTCACAAACTCACAGCATGCTTATAGGAAAGGACATTCAACATGTACAGCATTAATACAAATGAATGATGATTGGTTAAAAGAATTAGAAGAGAAAAGGTTAGTTGGAGTAGTACCTTTAGACCTGAGTGCAGCATTTGACGTAATCAATCATGATCTGTTGCTGAAGAAGCTAGCATGTTATGGACTGGGGTCTACTGTCATAGAATGGTTTCAGAGTTATCTCTCAGACAGAAGTCAAAGGGTTTTTTATAATGGAAGTCTGTCAGAGAGTAACACTGTAAATCTTGGAGTCCCACAAGGAAGTTGTCTTGGCCCAATGTTATTCACGCTATACATCAATGACTTGCCGCTAGTATTAAACAAAGCTAGGCTGCAGATGTATGCAGATGACACCACTATTTACACATCAGCTGAAACAGGAAGCAATCTATCTGATATGTTGAAGGAAGAATTAAAATCTGTAACAAACTGGATCAAAGACAATCAGCTCATTTTAAACATACCTAAAACTAAAAGTGGGTCTAAAACATCATTACGAGAAGAACTGAACATAACCTTAAATATAGAAAGAGAAACAATTGAACAAGTTAAAGAAGTAAAACTATTAGGTATCATGATAGACAACAAATTATCATGGGTAAATCATATTGAGAACATTATAGCCAAAATGGGAAAAATCTTAGCCATCATTAGGAGATGTTCTATTTTTTTTACACAAACAGATTTAAAATTAGTAGTACAATCATTAGTATTGTCTCATCTTGACTACTGTGCTGCTGTGTGGTCAAATGCATCAAAAAAACATCTAATGAAATTACAGATAATACAGAATAAAGCAACAAGATTAGTGTTCCGCTGCCCATACAGAACTAACTTAAACACAATGCACAATGAACTTGAATGGTTAACTGTTGAAGACAGATGGAAATCAAGCCTGGTGAGATTCATAAAGAATACACAAGATCAACAACAACATCCAGTGGATTTTTATCATCAATTAGAGCAAGTAATAGAGAGAGAAACCAATACCACAAGATATTCAACCAAAGATTATTTCAGATTACCAAAAGCTAAAACTAACTACATGTGTAAAACAGTCATTTATAGAGCTATTAAAGAGTGGAATTATTTACCAGAATCATTGACTAAAACTGATAGCAAAACACATTTTAAAAAACGAGTGAAAAAACATTATCTAACTAATATTAAAGACAGTAAATCCTAACAATTAAATGAAACAGTGGAGGAAGTTGTGCAAGGGAAAATCAGGATTGAATAGAGGTGATGAGGTGTCTAGGACACACTAGATTATTATTTCTTTGTTTGTTAGTTTTTTTGTGTAACTTTTTTGTGTAGTTAATATTCACTTTTTATGTATATATATGGAAATGTGAACATTCTTTTGAACATGTGTGTGTGTGTGTGTGTGTGTGTGCTTATGACTGGAATGTATTATTTGGCAATTGTTTGTATCTTTTTCTGTCGGACCCCAGGAAGAGTAGCAGCTATTGCGATAGCAGCTAATGGGGATCCAAATAAAACAAATAAAACAAATAAAGTAAAAGCTTTAGTTGGACTGGAGTTGACAAACACTGACAAACCCTTCTGTTCACGATAACATGACACTGCACACACTACTACTAGGAAGCTCATCACCTGAATATTGACAACACCTGTTTCAAACACTATACGTACACACTTCACAATATTACTTCACAGTATAAACCAATAGGGAGTCGGAATGGTATATGTTTATACTTCTCTACATTCAGTCACAATCAGATTCACTCTCTCTGGATGGAGAGATTTATCTGGATAGGGGTTTTATTGAATGACGAGATGCCGGAATGAAAATGAGCTGAATTTTTTTTTTTTTTAAATGTAAGTAGAAAAAAGTTTATATAGAATTGCATTTATGTTATTATTACCTAAATTGAATTTCTTGCCTCTTACTTTGTTTGAGAGCATCAGTTGTAAAGTAGTGAAAAGGTAGAGTTACAGGTATACAGTGAATAGTGAATATTTGAGTATGATGATGTTCTAATTCATTTTATGAGAAGCAAGAACTACTTAAGTAAGTAAAGAAAAAATTATACTTTAAGAAAAAATGAAGGTCAGTCAATCTGAAAAGAAGAATTTCAAGAACGTTTAAGAAAGTATCCTCAAGTGCAGTTACCAGTACCACAAAGACCATCAAAAAATGAATGAAATATGATGAAACTGGCTCTCATCAGGACTGCTCCTGGAAAGGAAGAGCAAGAGTTCCTCTGTTGTACAGGAAAAGTTCTTCAGCGTTACCAGCCTCAGAAACTTAAAGTTAACAGAACTCCAGAGAGTATTTTGGTTTGTTTAACACTTTTAAGTTTCTACATGATTCCTTATGTGGTTCTTCATGGTCTGAATCAGTTTAGTATTCATTTACTATGGAGAAAAAACAAAAACTACGTAAACATCAGCTTTTTTCAGGTTTATTCGACCTTAATTTGTTACGGCAGGGTTTGTGTTGGATCCAAGTGCAGAGCAAAATGGTTGGTTGTTTTTGGATTTATTAATTTATTTATATCTTCAATTATATATGTTTACTTAGGTATATTTATAGTAATTTTATTATTCAATTATTTCAGCTAGGAAAGGGCGGGAAACAGAACAAAGGAAATGCCACAAAATGGCATGTACAACTGAAACACAGCTTTTTAGCTTCAAATAACTCAAACCAAAACACAATCAAACTCAAAACTATACTATTACTTTCTCTCTTTTCTTTTCTTTCTTTTCTTTTCTTCTTTCGTTCTTTCTTTCTTTTCTTTTCTTACACCCTCTTTTACCAGTCACCGCCTTTTTAAAGGTGCAATGAGAATGAGTGTTTTGACTGGGGTTTATTTAGAGTGCTGCACAGGTGTGGCTGGTCGCCACTGATCACCGCTGGGGATTCTGGGACTTGGAGTTTCGGGACCCAACTTCACTTTTTTTTTTTCCCTCTGTTGCCCAGCTCCCCTGCTGGTGGCCAGTGGTGCAGCACTGCCCATCACATAATTGAGCTCATTCCCAGAGCTCCGAAGGTGTTGGACACCATTGATCACCCAAACAGCAAAACGAACGACCCTAATAGAGTTCCGATAATTACGCTATGATGTATCCGGGCGAGTCTGCAGCATTCTGATTAGTCTTTAATGTCCATTACTCCCACTCGTTTGTGGCTGCCAACGGAAGAAGGGGTCCTGCCAAGTCCGGCCGGCTGATGACACGTAAATGGGGTCTTTATCTGGCGTTAGTGAGAGAGGCGTAAGGACGCCGGTCGTTAGGAGATCACCATCAAACCATCTTATTAATAAGAATTATGAAGTGCAGGAAAGTGATGAACGCCAGCGTTCAGCGAGCAGGTAATTATTGTGTGTAGAAAACTGGACGCGTCCCCTGTCCTCCGTTAGAGCTGTTGGCGCTGGTGGACTTCACGCAGGGGTGACTGGGTGACTGTGGAGTTTAGAGATAATCGATGGGAAAGGATATGTGTCTCAATTTAGCTCTTTTTATGGCCCATCGTACAGCCGAGCCTCGGAGGAGCTTCTCTCTCCCCCAGACGTAATAATTCTATCGAACCATTACGAGGGAAGAGATTATTATCTTTCCCAATGCGCCCACCAGCTCCACCGGCCCTCCCAGGACCAGCTGGAACTCTATTATCTGTCAGGATCTGACAGACCATGCGTCAGATTTGATGCGAGGTGCAAGATTGCTTCTTTAAAGTTAAAATAACAGTGGAGCGAGAATGACGGGACTGAAAAGGTCAAATATTATCAGATTAGTTTATTAGAAAGATGACCTGTGCTTATTTCCACAGATATAAAGAAAATAACTGTTCCTACAATGTTTTTCTTGAGATACAGGGATGGGAAATCTAGGCAAATGTGGGCAGAATCATTTTATAGCGATGACTTTCGAGTGAAAACCTTTCCTGTGTCTTAGTTTGAAACAGAACAGAAGAAGCATCACAGAGCACTCGACTCAGTTTTAATACAACAGCTCACAGACGCTGCCTTGTGCTGATCCACATCACCCTAGGAGTGGTGAGACAAAAATAACCAACTCGTCTCAGCACTAAAAAATTAAAGTCGGGTTTGCGCTCTGCAGTGCGTCCATGTGTGTGTGTGTGTGTGTGTTTTTAATAAGTGAATGGACGCTGACTGTTGACTGTTGTCAGGGTTTTAGTCAATCAGTGGTGCGTGCTTTCCGCTGCCAAGATAGCAATACACCAGAAATTTACCTGAACTCACCTCATTTCCAGACCACCACACCTATTATTGTAGATTTCTTCCTAAACTAAGATAGTGTAAGATAGCAATGAGCATTGCAACGTGCCTTGCGCATGGTGTACAATAGGACCCTTATAATAAATAATATAATCTTGTACTTCAAAATGAGAAAATTAAGTTCTTGCATAAATGTCTGGCACAATGAAGGCCTCCATTTATTTAGCCAAACCTTTCATACGCATTCACTGAATCAGCTGAGGGTGTGATTAGGGCTGCAACGATTAGTCGATATAATCGACAATGTCGATTATTTAAATTTATTAACTACAAAATTTTACTATAGACTAATCGTTCATTTCTAACAGTGCTGGGGACAGAAGCGCAATGGGAGATGGGTAAATGGCTCACTCTAAAAGTGCCCAAACACAACAGATTACATATTTACTCACTAAATATCAGTACTTCCCACATTTAAACAACATCCAGACATTGAAATGCCCTTTAAATCTTATGTTTAGTTGTTTCTATCGTTTGTAAAGATGTAGGACATGGCAGAAATAATCGTTGACTAATCGACTAATCGAAAAAAATAATCATCAGATTAGTCATTAGCTGCAGCCCTAGGGCTGATCGCCACCATTCTACATTGATCCACTACGAAAAAGAGGCTGGTGTTTGTTGGCTTTGGTTCATGCCCAGGAGCTACTCTGTCCGTCCACACACTCCACTCCGAGACGGTTGATGTCTTCTTCTCGTCCCTCGCCTGCCTAGCCTATTCTGACAGCAGTTTAAGGAGCTGAAAAGCTGACGGCTGCAGCAAATGCATCCTATTTCTGGTAAGAACATGCCCTGAGGAGACAGCCGCGGTAAAGTCACTCAGTCTGAAAGAGGAAGTGCTGCATTCAGCGCGTTCAACCTGACGACAGAACCTGCAAGTTCAGCTGAGACGCCCAAGAACCCTGAGACTGACCAGCCTCCTGAAACCAGGCAAATAAGATCTGTAACAAGCCATAAGGCAGGATGATTGAGTACGAATTTAGCAAGACTGACCTTCTGACCTTCTAACTGACCCTCTGTTCATCCCTGGTACTCATTGGTCACTCCATTGGCAGAAACACAAAAACTTGGGTTAGTAATGAACAGTGTTGGGCATGTTACTTTGAAAAAGTAATTAGTTATATTTACTTGTTACTTCTTTAAAAAAGTAACTAACAGAGTTACTCTACTATAAAAGTAACTAGTTACCAGTAAAAGTAACTATGCATTACTTGCATTACTTTAAATAACAAAAGAAAATTACTAAGACTTGTAATACTGAAAAAAATTAAAAAAAAAAAAAAAAAAAAAAAACGGAAAAGGGAAATTTCGCAAGACTGACCTTCTGACCTTCTAACTGACCTTCTGTTCATCCCAGGAACTCACTGGTCACTCCATTGGCAGAAACACGAAGACTTGGGTTAGTAATGAACAGTGTTGGGCACGTTACTTTGAAAAAGTAAGTAGTTATAGTTACTCGTTACTTCTTTATAAAAGTTACCTGGTTACTCTGCTATAAAAGTAACTAGTTACCAGTAAAAGTAACTATTGCGTTACTTTTTTTATTCACCCGTAAAAAAACAAACAACAAAATCAATTATGTATTTATTATTATTATTAGACAAATAACCAAAATAAACCCAACATGTTGAGAAAAAAAAACTAAATTCTCCACACAAACAAAGAAAATGACTAAGACTTGTAATACTGAAAAGAACAGAAAAAAATGGGAAAAAACAGAAAAACGTAGATATAAACAAAACAAAAGAATGGACAAAAAACTAAAATCGAATGACCGTTAAAATGGTATTAATATAACAGTTTAACAGAGGGATCAAACAGCTTCACCAAGGAGGAAAAGAGAAACCGGAGCAGCTAAAAAGAGTTTAACATCCTTAAATCGGAACTTGGCTTGTCCACGGCAATCACTGAATTGATCACTGACTTTCTATACTAGATATTTATTTTCAGCTGCTTATAATAACAGCAAATATTATAAGGAAGAGTTGTTTCACTAAATGATGAGAAAAACACTTTTATTTAGGACACACAATGAAAACTATCTACTATAAAAATGTAAACTTTTTAGTCTAAATAAGTAAAAATATTTAGTGTAAAATAAGTACTTAGTAAAAATGCGTGCGCACCATAACTAGCTTTAGTTTGAGCACAAGTAGTTTCACATGTTTTCTGTGGACACTATTGGATCATTGGGTTATTTACTGATATATTTGCTTTGAAACATCATATACTGTAAATATGTTTGAATTTGCACTAGAAGTAAATAATATTGGTTGGGGAAAAGCAAATTGCACGTTTTTTTTTTTTTGTTGTTGTGGGGAAAGTAGTTTTTTCAACACTTTAAGGAATCAGTGGCGATGATGAGGTCATGTGATTTACTCAGAGACCCGAGAGTGAATAGAGTAAATATATCTGATTATGTGTTTTGAGCAAAGAAATAGAGTTTTAATGGAAGAATAAAACAAGGAACTTTGAATAAATTCTTTTTTTTTTTTGGTGATTTCTCAATGGATTTCTTGTAGATGTAGCTTTACCGCACTGGGATGTGATCACTATTTTTAGATAGAGTAAGTTCTGCCCTTTCTAACCATATATGGATTATGTTTACGTGTGAAAGGATTCCTGAGTAATTAAGCTGAGAACACAAGGTGCAATTTTGGATGTAAAATCCGTCTGTCAAGGAAGTCAATCACCAGAATATTAAATTCACCTGTTTACACTCATATATATATATATATATATATATATATATATATATATATATATATATATATATATATATATATACACTCTCCTTCCACACACACACTTCACTGAGTATTGTTGGTTTACACTTGCGTATGATCTTGTTTTGATTTTCCGACCTTGATTTGTGCCTGCTCTTTGATATATCCTACTCATGTATGACCTTCGGAAGGATTTATACAACAGTTAATTCCGACCTCACAATCTGATTGGTTGAGAAGTGTTCTAGCCGTGCTGATATATGTGATAACATCACGGCCTTCTCACACTACACCTGTATCACTCCGCCAACGCGTTGCCGAGTGATGGCGTATTTATATACACAGTACAGTTTTAAATCATCACCTCCACCTGCACCAGCAGCAGCGTTAGCTTAGCACAGGCTAGCGCTAAAACACGGCACGCTCACCCGCAGCACTGGCTCGTCTTTTTGTGGAAAAAAGGGAAAGAAAATCGCTCGGTTACTGCTGTCTGACAGCCAGAACGGTAACTTAACCAGCCAGGCTAAGCTAAGCTAAGCTAATGCTGAGCTAAAGCAAGCTACGCTAACCTACACTAACCACAGTCCAGCCGGCTAGCTAAAACCACTAACACCACCCAGCAGCTTCACCTGAAGACGACTCCACGGAGCAGGAGAGGAGAGTATTAGCGTTATTTCACGCTCCTAACATTACCATCTTCACTTATTCCCAATTTTGATTTAAAGCTAACTTTCGTGGTGCTAGTCTGTATGAACCATACACCGTTTTGTAGTTAAATTTCAGTTCTGTTACAGTTGTTGTGGAACTACTTTTTGGTGGAAGGCACAGTCCATATTAAAGCATATTCATTCTTAATTTCTTAAAGTTCTTTGATTTATTTTTTATTCATTTCGTAAAAAAAAAAAATGGTGTATAAAAGCAATAGAACACTAGAGGTTGAGTGTTATCACGAACAACATCACGGCCTTCGGCTCGTGCCTACGACCGGATCACAGCCGTGATGTTATTCATGATAAGACACTCCCTCTCGTGTTCTATTGCTTAATTAAAGTATTTTAATACCATGAATTTCAAATGTTTTTTTGGTTTAGGGTCTGGTGACACTGATTTAACTCCATCGAGTGATTCCTGTTTATGGTCTGTTTATTCTCTGTTGCTGCTGTATTCTGACATTGATCCTGAACATTCTGATTAAATAACCATCTTATTTTTTGTACTGTACTTGCACATGTCTGAAATCTATTAAAGCTTCTCCCTTGATAAGCTAACTTTCCTCATCCACCGCTAGGTACCTCAAGCTAACGTTTGCTTTACGTTTAATGAGCCTGTTCACCGTTTTCCTATCAGATCAGCGCTGCAGCTCATGTTCTCGATAACAGGGATCACCACCGTGCCACCGCTCCTCACCAAAGGTTGCTTAGCTAGCTGTGCTCAGTTACTCTCCCCCCGCCAGAAGGTGAAAGGAGCGTGTTAGCTGATTAGCTGGCCGGACCCTGGCTAGCCGATACGAGCTATCAGGTACTCTGTGAACGTGAGAGTGGACATGACAGAGGAGCTGGAGTGCTTTAACCCCCCGCTGGCTCTGGACCAGCCGTACACACCGCCTGCTACCCATCCCGCCCACGCCGGGAGTACCGTTACCGTCCAACTGAACAGCCGACGCCTTTTATCACCTCTGTTATTCGCTGCTACGCGATCAGCTTACAGTGAGCGTCTAATTTCAGATGATATTTTTCTTCATAATTTATTATTTATTATTCATTCTCTGCTGGAAAACAGATGGCCGTGACAGATGACATGTAGAAAAAAAACAAAAAAAAACCCTGTAGAAAACAGATGAATGGAAATTGAGTGAAACCCGTTACTCAAAAGCGTATTAACATTAGTCAGCTAAATCATTATCAAAAAATACAGATATTCTTCAAGTCAACCAAGTCGAGAGGTTTTTATTTAAACAGTGCAAATAAATAAAACTGTTTAGTAAAATGTTTTGTCCCTTTTCTGTCCACCTTATTGCCTTAAATATGAAAAATATATATTTTTAATGATGATTCCATTAATCAAGGGGAAAAAAAAATATCCAAACCAATCAAACCCTTTGATTAACTGTGATTAATCACACTTTTTAGAAAGCTGAGTTCAATTTCACTATTAACCACAACCAGACCTGATTACTACCAGACCTGTAGAATAAAAAAAATCACTTAAATAGAACCTGTCTGACAACATGAAGCAGATAAAAGATCTTAAAATCAACACATTATTATTATACCCCCATCTTAAGAAACTCAAAAACAGTTGAGAAAACAAAGCCATTGATCATCTATCAGTCTGGAAAAGGTTATAACATCATTTCTAAAGCTTTGAGACTCCAGAGAACCACAGTGATTCACTATTATTCACTAATGGAGAAAAAAACATGGAACACTGGTGAACCTTCCCAGGAGTGACCGGCCGACCGACTGAAATTACTCCAAAAGTGCATGAAGAACTCATCCAGGAGGTTATACAAGAACCCAGAACAACATTTAAAGAACTGCAGGATCTCACTCACAGCCTCAGTTAAGATCAGTGTTAAATATTCAATAATTAGAAAAATATAAAGAAAACACTGCTGACCAAAAACAACACAACCACCCGTCTCACATTTACCAACAAACATCTCGATGATCTCCAGGATTTTGGGTAAAAATTCTTTGGACTGATGAGACAAAAGTGGAACTTTTTAGAAGGTGTTTTCCATCTTACATCTGGCTTAAAACTAAAAACACACAATTTCAGAAAAAGAACATCATACTGATTGTTAAACCTGGTGGTGGTAGTGTGATGGTCTGGGGCTGCTGGTCAACAGTTTACTTTTGTATAGTGTTTCCAGGTCAAGAAGACCAATGGTGAGACCAATGGTGAGACCAATGGTGAGGCAACTTTAAGTGCCATCGCTTTATCTGAAAAGTGAAAACTGAAAACTTTCCCTCCACTGCTGGACGTCCCAGCTGTCATTTTTTAAAGCGACGTTTCAGGGTAGAAACAGCCATTAGCACAGAGAATCCTGCTGTGTGTCTTGACAGGGAGCCAAATGGTGATGATTTAATTTCCACTCATAATCACTTCTCTGGTGGAACGCAGGCGAGGGTTTATAAAACACTTGATCTCTCTGTTGGGAAATCAATGAATGAGTGTTCCATGTCTACACCTGGTAGCAGTCCCGCTGTTCTGTGTGCCTCTTGCTTCTGGCTTTTTCACAGCATGCAGCATGCAAAAAAAATATATAGTCCCTCAGCACCTCCATTAATTCAAGCCACGGAAGTGGTATTGATTACCTAAATGTGTTTTAGTGATTTGAAATGGTTGAGGGGAGTGACAAGACCACAGATTTATATGGACAAATTCCAGCTCTGCTCTGAGACTCCAACCATTGTTTAAAGATATGATGTTGGGGGAGGCAGTATACGGTTTCCTACAAAAGTACTGGGTCAAGCAGAAGGTAATCAGAGACAAGACAAAGACTTTAAAGCATTTGATTCAAAGCCAGGACAAAGATTCTGAATCAGTGGAGTCAAACCCAAGAGAAAGGCTTGAAATCAGTTGAGTCAAAGCCAAGACAAAGGCTCTAAAGCAGTGGAGTCAAACCCAAGACAAAGGCTCTAAATCAGTGGAGTCAAACCCAAGACAAAGGCTCTAAATTAGTGGAGTCAAACCCAAGACAAAGGCTCTAAATGAGTGGAGTCAAACCCAGGATGAAGGCTCTACAGCTGATGCAGTCGAGTCAAAACCAAGACAAAGTCTGAAGCATTTGAGTCAAATCAAGGACAAAGATTTTAAATCTCTGGAGTCGAACCCAAGACAAAGACTCTACAGCTGATGCAGTTGAGTTAAACCCAAGACAAGGACTGCAGCAGTCGTGTCAAAGCCAAGACAAAGACGCTGCTTGACTGGAGTCAAAGCCAAGACAAAGACTCTAAAACAGTGAAACCAAATCCAAGACAAATATTCTGATGCAGTCGATTTGAGGTCAAGACAATGATTTTAAAGCAGTTGAGTCAAAGCAAAAACAAGGACTCTGAAGCAATTGAGTCAAAGCCAGGTCAAAAACTCTAAAGCAGTCGAGTCAAAGCCAAGACAAAGACTCTAAAGAAGTTAAGTTAAAACCAAGACAAATAATCTGATGTAGTTGAGTAAAAGCCAAGACAAAGACTCTAAAGCAGTCGAGTCAAAGCCAAGACAAAGACTCTAAAGAAGTTAAGTAAAAAACAAGACAAGGACTCTGGATAAGTGAAGTCAATGCCAGGACAAAGACTCTAAATTAGTGAAGTCAAAGCAAAGACAAAGATTTTGATTTTGCTGATTTGAGGTCAAGACAATGAGTCAAAGCAAGAACTCTCAAACAATCGAGTCAAAACCAGGTCAAAAACTCAAGACAAAGAGCCTTAAGCAGTCGATTCAAAGCCAAAACAAACACTCTGCTTCAGTGTGGTCAAACGGAAGACAAAGACTCTAAAGCAATTGAGTCAAAGCCAAGACAAAGACTCTAAAGAAGTTAGGTAAAAACCAAGACAAATAATCTGATGTAGTTGAGTTAAAGACAAGACAAAGACTCTGCATCAGTGGAGTCAAATTTAAGACCCAGTCTATAAAGTGGTCAGGTGAAAACCAAGACAGACTCTGCAGCAGTCGAGTCAAAGCCAGGACTGCAGCAGTTGAGTCAAAGCCAGGACAAAGACTCTGCAGCAGTCGAGTCAAAGCCAGGACAAAGACTCTGCTGCAGTCGAGTCAAAGCCAATATAAACACTCTGCAGCAGTCGAGTCAAAGCCAGGTCAAAAACTCTCAAGCGGTCGAGTCAAAGTCAAAACAAAGAGTCTGAAGCAGTTGATTTAAAGCCAAAACAAACACTCTACTTCAGTAGAGTCAAAGGGAAAACAAAGACTCTAAAGCAGTCGAGTCAAAGCCAAGACAAAGACTCTAAAGAAGTTAAGTAAAAACCAAGACAAGGACTCTGGATAAGTGAGGTCAAAGCCAGGACAAAGATTCTAAATCAGTGAAGTCAAAGCAAAGACAAAGATTCTGATGTAGCTGATTTGAGGTCAAGACATTGATTTTAAAGCAGTTGAGTCAAAGCAAGAACTCTCAAACAATCGAGTCAAAGCCAGGTCAAAAACTCTCACGCAGTTGAGTCAAAGCCAAGACAAAGAGCCTTAAGAAGTCGATTCAAGCCAAAACAAACACTCAAAAACTCTGCAGTGGAGTCAAAGCCATGAAAAAGACTGAAGCAGTGGAGTCAAAGCCAAGAAAAAGACTCTGAGTAATCAAGTCAAACCCAAGACTAAGAAACAGTTGAGTAAAAGCCAGAACAACAACTTTAAAGCAGTGGAGTCAAAGCCAAAACAAAGAAAAAGTACCAGTAGCTGTTCAGCTTACCTCTGGCTTTTTTAAATGTTCAAAATGAAATATAATAAATATGATAAATAAAAAGCATATATATTATAAAGTGCTATTGAACCGTTAAATTATACATCAGTAATTTTATATCAGACTCGACAGAGGGGAGCGAAGACATATTTTTTAATGGACAAATTCTGAAGGCCTCAAATTACCTTTGAGACATACTGTATACTGGGGAGAGAGGCAGAATGGATGTTCAGCCAAGTTGCGCAGTAAATTACTGCAAATATGAATGTTTTCCACAGCAGATTTCATCAGTGCACCCCAACCTGGACCAACATCAGGCATTATTCTGCAGCTGAAGAGTGCTAAAGAGTACACAAACTAAGAACAAATCAGTTTATTGAAGCATTGGAAGACAGCACAGCCCTGCTGAATGACAGGACGAGTGAGGACAAGGACGAGTGTCGCGAATGTTGACGGCGAGTGTGAACCACAATGTGTTGACTGAAGTAAATTAATGTGCATCTGGCAAGCAGCCTGAAAAGTCCCATGTTATTTTGCCTGGTTGGAGTGGCAGCCTCATTTGGAAATGCCCCAGAAGTGTTTGTGTTCCCTCTCTCTCTCTCTCTCTCTCTCTCTTTCTTTTTCTCTCTCTCTTTCTCTCTCTGTATGAGTTGCCTTAGGATAACATTATGCAATAGGTCACAATGCAAATGCTGGCACATCTGTGGCTCAGCCTGGCAGGAAGCTTCTTCCAGCTACTGGTGTGAAGGACAAATGTTGCAAATGTGCCAGACTTGGATTTGTGTGCGTGAGGCAGAGCAGGATTTAGCATCATCTCTGGGCATTTTCTCACCTACCTTTCCTGGGGCAGAGTGGTCAAATTCCTTCTTTAGTTTGGATTCCTCTGACAGGTGTGAACATGCACTCAAGAACCTGATCCTGGACCTTTAATACCATTTGAACTTGGGTTGCAAGTGAACCTTAGGGCCTTTTTTACAACTGTAGTTCTGAAAGTTTCTATGATTATTTGTATTATTATTATTTGTAGCATTTCTCCCTCTGTTTGGTTTGGTTTCACACAGGCATAAAAACCTAAACGCACCCCTAAAATGTGCCCCAATAGGCTCTATGCATCAACAGCAGTGATGTATTTCTGCTTTGGTTTATACCGGCACTCTTACTTCCTGTTTACATTTTTAGCAGCGAGTCCAACAGGATCTGTCGAGTTTATAAAGTACACAAATGCAATATTATATTGGAAGGTAGCATGTGATCCTACATGAGCATCTACCCTATTTTACCCCGATTCTGAAGGCAGCATGAGATGCATGCTTTATGATGAATTTCACCAGCTCAGAGCTCCAGCGCTCAGATTTAAATAGATGGCGGACTGAGCCGGCACTGCGGGGAGTTTCTCTACAAATGTAAGTAATTTTCTCCTGTATTTTCACTCACTGCTGCGTGTGTTTATCAGACTAGTATATTTTAGACTGTTTTAAGTTGTTTTCCAGCGTTGTTTTTGCCTGTACGTTATTAAATGTAAGACCTGACCGGGTGACGCTACCGTTAGCGTATCGTGCTAATTTACTGGGTAAGCTAACACGGATCTAGCCGAGTTACAGAGCACCAATCGCGGCTGCAGCGCTGAAGAAACCCCCGCTAGGAAACTAAGAAAACCCGGCCGTCCAGTATAAAACCTTTAACTGTTTTAAGTCACTGTTACGTACAACTAAGTGATTTACTGTGTAAATAGTTTAACTGTTAGACTGAGTTACTGTGGATTACAGTAATTGCAAAATTATTTGCAAATAAAGAAGTTTATGAAACATGTTATGTTTCTTATTTATGCAACTAAAAGGTAAAACTGTGTGAAACGTAGCTTAGTTTGATAATTTAGCTTTGATGGCTTATATAAAATATTTATTATATTATGGTTACATTACTCATGCATTTCTGTAAAGCAGGTAATCAAAAATAAATTAAATACATAAATAAAACGGACCATACTCTGAGTATGAAATGAGGGAAAGTGTATAATTAAAGTAAATCATGAATATTTAGGTTTATCTGTAATATTTGCATGAGTAAAGAGAAATATCTGCCGTTGCTTTGAGATCTATCCTGAGGTAAGTGGTTAATAACTTTAGTTATTAGTAAACAGAGCTCACGTTGTCTCCTCTGATGGGTCTAGTGAGAAGATTCTGTGTTCCATCGCATGTATCCGTGCAGTGTGAAGCTGCTAATTTGCTCAGCTGTGAGCAGTAAACGCAGCACAGACTGCATGCTTAAACAGCATGGAGCAGCAGAGACCGTTTTGTTCATACTGTAGCTGTTGTAATCACCGTTATCTGGCTATTATGGCAGCAGTAAAGCTGAAATAAAAGGAGTATATTTGATAGCTGGGTCAGATCGAGACCAGATCACGTTCTCACCACAAAGGAACCGCTCCAGAGTTCATTTGGAACCGGACCGAGACCACCTCCACTAACAGGTCTCTTTCCGGTTGTTCCACATTAACATGTGCTTTGCTTTATATGCAAAGCATCAGAATTGCACTGTCCAATAGAGGAAGCTAAATTTGAATGATAGAAGGGAAGAAATACAGAAAAAAAATGCAGAAAATAATAAAATATCTGTAGTAAAAGCATCTGAATTATGGTCAAAAATGTTTATGAGCCACTGTAAAATATACTAATTAAAAAAGGCAGATCTCAGATCAGCGATTGCAGGTGTGGTCAGACCCGTTGCACAAGGTTAGCGAACCAATCAATTCTGTAGAGCCCTTGACATAAAGCTTGCCCCACTGACCAAGAGGCCAGCTAAAGGAAATGTGTTGACATGTTACGGGCAGAGCGGAGGAAGGCAGCTGAGATGATTCTCCAAAATACCTCTCTGTCGTAAATATCAGTTACTTGCAAGATCTGGCCGTTAGAGCGTATAGACCCCAAAACCGTTGGGAGGCAAAGAGGATTGAGTGGATTGAGATTTTGACAGACAAACTTCTGATCAAGACCAGCCAGAACCAGTTTTTGGGGAACTGACCAAGGTGCCCTCCTCCGTGAGCTTGAGGTGGGGTTTGTCTATAAATGCTCATGTCTGTGAAATAGTCTTTAAACTTCTTCTCTTGAACTTCTTGTAATGGAAGTCGTTCCCAGAGCTCTGTTTTAATAAATTGTTATTTTGCTGAAGATCAAGTATCCTGTCTCTCTATAACTTATCTTTACTTTGGGCTTCCATTAAAAGAATCCAGGGGAACAAACTGGAGATGGCGCAGAGGGGTAGTGCGGTTTTCTCAACATAACCAATGAAAGAAAGTCCAACAACACTGTTAATAGAATCCCCCTAAAGGTAGTCCCTCCCCCTATTTGCTGACAGCAGCCAGCCAGCCAGGGTTGTCATTCCTGCAGCTGGCAAAATATGAACCTTCAGCAATTGTGAAGTGGAGTTATCCATCAGCAAGAAGAGAAATAAGTGTAAGTTTAGATTAGTTTAGTTTAGTTTAGAGGGCAGATCTGACTATAACAGATTAACTTAACGGAGAGAGCCAGGAGGTAACATAGACACAAGAGCC
Source organism: Astyanax mexicanus (assembly GCF_023375975.1). Taxonomy (NCBI): domain Eukaryota; kingdom Metazoa; phylum Chordata; class Actinopteri; order Characiformes; family Acestrorhamphidae; genus Astyanax; species Astyanax mexicanus. The sequence continues at coordinate 5,986,049 of NC_064429.1, forward strand.
CCTGAAACACTGGCATTCAACTGCCCCACTGTGCACAAACTTTATTTTATTTTTTTTAGTAGAAGATGTAGTAGGTTTTGAGGTTAGATGTTGCAAATTCTGATTTAACCCTTGTGTGGTGTTCGGGTCTGTGGGACCCGTTTTCATTTTTCATCAAATGAAAAAAATATTTTTTCTAACTCAAACTCATTGGCATTGGCTCATTTTTTGTGAAAAACATATATCAAAACACATTTTCGATAAACACACACTGTACACCCCCCCCCCCCCCCCCCCCCACACACACACATTTATATTACATACAGTATGTTTGGCCAAGGGCTAATAAACATTGCTTCATTTGTAAATTTGAAACTAAACAAATTTTCTACTCATATCTTGAGTTTAATTCATTTTTTTTTACATTTTATTAAAAAACTAATAAAAAAAGAGTAGCACTTTTTAAAAGAAATGTAACATAAGAAAGGTAAAGGGCAAATATTAACCATGTAAGCTGTTTTTATATTGCTTGCAATTTAGGTGAAGCGAGCATGTGTAAAGCATTTTAATGTAGAATTGCTTCATTTTGCTGAATTAAATACAAGTAACAAAGTAAATGAGTAACAAAAATATGAACACCACACAAGGGTTAAAAAGATGTGGTAAAAGTTTTTGTCGTAAAAAGAAATGACCTAAAATGGCTCAAAATAGGGAATTGTTTCAGAGAAAATTAAAATAAATTTGAATTTAAGTTTTTTTTTTTTAACATCTAGTTGATTGTGAAGATTATCTACTCTCAGTGGCATGCTGGTAATGGTGGTGGGGGGGCATCTGGTGTATGTGTGTGTGTGTGTGTTTGCTCTGCTCACTGGTGAGCTGACTGTGTGTGTATCTGCCAGAGATGATCGGGTACATCAAGATGAGCCGAGGAACGTGACCTTATAATCTTTAAATGTCTTCACTATTTTGGTCGAGCAGCAGAGACACCTCACTGACATAAAAAGCAGTCAGGTATTAAAGCACATTAACATTATTTAATAAGACTGAAGGCAGCTGGCCGGAAGCTCTACGTATCTGAAAGGTCATTACTGGACTGGTTAAAAGGAATTGCAGTAAAACTCCTTTAATTAATAGTGAAAATTACATTGGATATAAGCGAGTGATAGTTGTGTCCAGACTGGAGCCAACTGAGTAGTTGGGTTCTTGTTTTTGCTGGGATCTGAAATGACGTTTTGCCCAGATATGATACCTGTGTGGGGCCTGTATGGGGAGTCCAACTGGACCCTGGAAAGTTTTTATTATGGGTTAATTAGGGGCCACATGGGGCCAAGGTGGGAGCCATGTGGGATTAAGATTAAGATGGGCTGTAATGACACTTAGAAATCCCTCTTAGAGCCCATGCCCAACTGAGACAATGAATATAGGATAAAGCATAAATATATAGTATATTGTGGCGGCTCTGGGTTGTGTGTGTGGCTGCCTGTAGGCATGTTTCTGTTCTCCTGTGTGCGAGGATGACAGGGGTGGGGCATCTCCCTTGGGAGGGGTTATGCAGAGAGGGTGGGCACCACTCTGGATCTGCCATCTGGGAGACACACAGCTGGGTTGGTGGCCTTTGAGCTATTTAGCTCTGTGGTTTGATGGTTTAGCTCTCCTAGTCTTGTTAAAGACTGTGAGTGAGTGGCAAGCCGGTTCAATAAAAGGAGCTGTTGAGCATTCAGCATGAGTCTCACGGGTCTTCCTTCCTCTTCCACACCACATTTGGTGTCAGAAGTGACCCTGCTGGAAGATATTGAGCTGCTGGCAGGGGAAATCGAACGGCTGAGGAGGAAGACAGCGGACCAACGGACTAGAGGCAAGGCTCTCCAGCGGAGTGGACTCGGACCTGACGACGCCAGCGGGCTGTTCGGAGGTCGTGGCCGGGGAGAGGACGACGCGAGCACGGCGGCGCTGGCTCCCAGTGCGGATGGCGCGAGGACGGCGGTGCTGACTCCCAGAGCGGATGGCGCGAGGACGGCGGCGCTGGCTCTGGTGTCTGAGCGCGAGTGTACTAAAACTAGCCTTGCGGTTCATTCGATAAACACGGGTGACGCCCAGCCCATCAGGCTGAGGCCGCACCGTCTGGCGTTAGCAAAGCACGTAGCGGCGGAACAGTTAGTCGGCAAGATGGCGAGTACGGGCATTATTGAGCCTTCGAGCAGCCCGTGGTCGGCCCCGGTGGTCCTTGCGAAAAAGAAGGATGGAAATTGGCGCTTTTGCGTGGATTATCGGCGACTTAACGCTGTCACGTAGCTTGACTCCTACCCGCTCCCCAGGATCGACGATACGCTGGACCAGCTGTCTGGCTCAGCCTGGTTCAGCTTGTTAGACCTGAGGAGCGGATATTGGCAGGTGCCCCTCGCGGCGGGGGATAGGGAGAAAACCGCTTTCTCGCTCAGCTCAGCCCTATGGCATTTCACGGTGCTTCCGTTCGGATTGTGTAACTCGCCGGCTACTTTTGAGCGTCTTATGGAGCGTGTTTTATGCGGGGTTCCGCGGTCGTGCTGCGTCGTTTATTTGGATGATGTCTTGGCGCACGGAACCGACTTCGACTCCGCACTGTCTCACCTTAAAATGGTGCTTGGCGCGATTCACGCGGCTAACCTGAAGCTCAATCCGGCAAAGTGTAATCTGCTAAGGCAGCGCGTGAGCTTCCTGGGCCACGTAGTGAGCGGTGCTGGCGTGGAAACCGATCCCAAAAAGACGGAGGCGGTCCGTGACTGGCCCACACCGCGAGATGCAAAAATGGTTCGCAGCTTCGTGGGGCTCGCCTCGTATTACAGGCGGTTTATTAGGGGGTTCGCGGACGTGGCAGCGCCGCTTCATGCTCTGACTAAGCCAAGTGTGAAATTCCTCTGGTCTGACGAGGCGGAGCGGGCATTCGAGGAGCTAAAAAGCCGCCTGTGCAATGCTCCGATTCTAGCGTATCCGAAGGTGTCTGAGAGTTTCATTGTGGATACTGATGCGAGCGACCACGGCCTCGGAGCAGTCCTGTCGCAGGTTCAGGACGGCTCCGAGCGCGTAATAGCGTACTATAGCCACCGCCTGGACAAGGCGGAGCGCAATTATTACGCAACTATTACGCAACTATTACGCAACTATTACGGTGGTCGAAAGCCTTAAACATTTCCGTACGTGTATGGGGTGCCCTTTCTGCTGCGCACTGACCACGCCTCGCTACAGTGGCTCATGTGTTTCCGCGAGCCCGAGGGCCAACTCGCTCGCTGGTTATCTAGCCTCCAGGAGTTTCGTTTTGAGGTTGTGCACCGCCCGGGCCGTGGCCACAGTAACGCGGATACTTTGTCGCGCCGGCCGTGTGTGGCCGCCGACTGCAAACATTGCGCTCGTGCTGAGGAGAAATCTGCTGAGACCGCACGCTGCACTGCAATCTCCGGGGATGTTACTGGCGCTGTTGGGGTGGCTCAGGTGTCCGTATAGCAGCTCCGCGATGCGCAACGGGCGGATCGCGAATTATCGTGGGCAGTACACGTGCTCAGTGCGAACGTCACACCGTCGTGGGGGGAGGTGGTGCCGCTGGGCCCGATTGCTAAGGCGTTGCGCTCCAACTGGGCTAGTTTTAGTTTGTCCGACGGCGTGCTGTGCCATACCTGGGAGGATCCGGCGAACGGGCGGCGTGTTGTTCAGATGGTGGTACCGCGGGCGCTTAGGGGATCGGTCCTACGGGGAGTTCATGGGTCACCTGGGGCTGGGCACTTTGGTGTCACCAAGACTCTGAAGCGCCTGAGGCAACGCTTCTATTGGCCTGGGTGTAGAACCGACGTGGAACTCTTCGTGCACTGCTGTGATGTGTGCGCTGCCAAGAAGGGCCCCTTGAGGGCGCCCCGCTCCCCACTTCACCCTTACCAGTGTGGCAGCCCGATGGAGCGGGTGGCCGTGGACGTGCTGGGCCCCTTTCCGGTGACGGACTCTGGAAATCGCTTTGTTCTGGTGGCGATGGACTATTTCACGAAGTGGCCAGAGGCCTACGCGGTGCCGGACCAAGGGGCGGTCACTACTGCGGATATCCTGGTGCAGGAGTTCTTTTGCAGATTCGGGGTTCCGGAAGAACTGCACAGCGACCAGGGGAGAAATTTCGAGTCGGAGGTCATGGTGGAGGTCTGCCGCATCCTGGGAATCCATAAGACCAGGACGACCCCCTTTCATCCGCAGAGTGACGGACTGGTGGAACGTTTTAACCGCACGCTGGCGGCGCAGTTGGCCATGGTGTCGGACAAGAACCAGCGTGACTGGGACAGGCACCTGCCGGTAGTGCTGCTGGCCTGTCGCTCCGCTGTGCAGGAGACGACGGGATTCACGCCGGCACTGCTTATGTCCGGGCGCGAACTGAGGACGCCGGTCTCCCTGGCTTTTGGGGCGCCTCCTGACGGGGGCGGGTACGCTTCAGACACGCCCACTTTTGTCTCGGACCTTATGTCTTCGCTGGAATTAGCACACCGTCTAGCTCGCTCCAACCAGTCTGCTGCCGGACAGAAGCAGAAGCGTGCATACGACACGCGCTGCTTTGGGGACCCGTTGGCGGTGGGGGCGAGGGTTTGGCTATATAACATTCAGCGGAAGAAGGGACTGTGCCCGAAGCTCCAGTCGGCCTGGGTGGGTCCGTGCTTGGTGCTGTCCAGGCTGGGGGAGGTGGTGTATAAGATCCGGTGGGGCAGACGCACTATGATCGTGCACCGTGATAGGCTGGCCCCCTATAGGCCGAGACTGTCGGACACTGTGGACGGTGGTGCGGAGCCTGCCGGCCTTGCACTCGTGCCTGACCTGAACTCTGGCTCTTCGGAGCCGCTGGCAGGCGGTGCCGTGCCCGGCCCCTCCAGGCTGCCACGGGCACGGAGGCCGCCCGCCCGCCTTAATGACTTTGTTTGCGACTGATTGTAAAAAAAAAAAAAAAAAAAAACAAATGTTCTGTTGTACACGGGGTTTGTGTTGGGCTGGTGGGGTCGCCAGGACGGCTGACCCTTGGGAGGGGGGCTATGTGGCGGCTCTGGGTTGTGTGTGTGGCTGCCTGCAGGCATGTTTCTGTTCTCCTGTGTGCGAGCATGACAGGGGTGGGGCATCTCCCTTGGGAGGGGTTATGCAGAGAGGGTGGGCACCACTCTGGATCTGCCATCTGGGAGACACACAGCTGGGTTGGTGGCCTTTGGGCTATTTAGCTCTGTGGTTTGATGGTTTTAGCTCTCCTAGTCTTGTTAAAGGCTGTAAGTGAGTGGCAAGCCGGTTCAATAAAAGGAGCTGTTGAGCATTCAGCATGAGTCTCACAGGTCTTCCTTCCTCTTCCACGCCACAATATATTTACATTTACATTTATATTTAATGTATTTAGCAGACGCCCTTATCCATAGCTAGATTGTACAGTCTAGGATCAAGAGATACACCAAGCTTGATCATGTTTAGAACCCTAGGAGGTTATTATTTTTTTAGAATTAGTTTAAGAACTCTTGGAAAAGATGATTCTTCAGTCGGTTGTTGTGTTTGAAGACAGCGAGTGACTCTCAAAGCTGTTCTGACACCCAGTGGAAGTTGGTTGCACCACCTTGGTGCTCGAAAACAGAGAAGAGTCGGGATGTTGAGTGTTGAGTTTCTGTTGGTTATTTTGATGGATGGTGGTTTGAGCCGAGTTGTACTGGAAGCTCTAAGAGCTCGAGCTCTTGGTACAGATCTGGTTTTGACCATCATTGCCATCATGTAGGAAGGAGCTGGTGCATTTTTGACTTTGAAGGCCAGAGTCAGGTCTCTGAATTTGATGCGAGCAGCAACGAGAAACACAAAAGTAACACAAAAGTTACTTTTATAGTGGAGAAACTCAGTTAGTATCTCTTTGCTAGTAACTTTTTTGGAGTAGTAACTAGAAACTATAACTACACAGCAAAATCAGAAGTGTTCAAATATTGGTGTTGTTGTTAAATCACTAGTGTTGGTGTTGTTTTAACTCTGTACAAACACAATATCACACTGCCCGTTGTTAGTTTAATTTAGAGCTGGTGAAAAATTCAGGTGTTAGAACCAATTAGTTAGAACCCCCTCTACAGCAGGGGTGTCCAAACTTTTTTTTGTTGGGGGCCAGAAGGAGAAAGCCCTCTCCGCTTTTAGACTCTCTGCCCCGTTTTTCTGCGCTAGAAATGCGCACCCTCTCCGCTTTTAGACTCTTTGACACGTTTTTCTGCGCTAGAAATGCGCACCATCTCCGCTTTTAGACTCTTTGCCCCGTTTTTGTGCGCTAAAAATGCACACTCTCTCCGCTTTTAGACTCTTTGCCCCGTTTTTCTGCGCTAGAAATGCGCACCCTCTCCGCTTTTAGACTCTTTGACACGTTTTTCTGCGCTAGAAATGCGCACCCTCTCTGCTTTTATACTCTTTGCCCCGTTTTTCTGCACTAGAAATGCGCACCCTCTCAGCTTTTAGACTCTTTGACACGTTTTTCTGCGCTAAAAATGCGCACCCTCTCTGCTTTTATACTCTTTGCCCCGTTTTTCTGCACTAGAAATGCGCACTCGCTCTGCTTTTAGACTCTTTGGCACATTTTTCTGCGCTAGAAATGCACACTCTCTCTGCTTTTAGACTCTTTGGCACGTTTTTCTGTGTTAGAAATGCGCACTCGCTCTGCTTTTAGACTCTTTGGCACATTTTTCTGCGCTAGAAATGCACACCCTCTCCGCTTTAAGACTCTTTGGCACGTTTTTCTGCTCTAAAAATGTGCACTCTCTCCGCTTTTAGACTCTTTGGCCCGTTTCTGACACCTAGCGTTCAAACTTTGAATCTCACATCATAAAAACCTGCTTAACAGCGGACCAACTTTCATTCTATTTCTAAAATACCTCGCGGGCCGCTCCAAAAAAGGAAACGGGCCGTAGTTTGGACACCCCTGCTCTACAGTGTAGAACAGAGCTACACCCCCAAGCCTCGTTTTCATTTTCTTCAAACTGCATCGGCGCCATTTTTTTCCCCCACACTTGTGAGGAGGAGAGTTCTCTCTGGCAAGACTTCTGGAGTTAGATTCTCTCCATATATGCAAGGTAAGAGTACAATAAATGCACATTTTGCAGTAGAAACACCCTTAAGCTACTACAAACAGTTGTTAATGTGCAATAGTTCTGTGTTTAAGTGTGCGTGTGTGAATTGTTACTGCCCACTAACTATAGTTCCACCATAAAACTAGCTAGTTTGCTATCTAACTCTCTCGCCTATTGTCCGGATATAGTGGTAACAATAGTTCAGCTAGAACCATGCACACTCAGCAAAACATTTATACATGTTATACCAGTGCTGTGTACACTAAAATAAATAAATTAAATAAATAAATAAATAAAATCCACCTTAAATTGAAGTTGGCGATTTGGATATATATCTCAAATGCTATAATCCCTGTACACAGTAGTGTACTGTATTATGAAGCCTAGATCATGTACTGAAGGTTTCTACAACAAAATATATAACTGTACATGTATTATATATTACGTATTTTAGCCATGCAAAACTTACTTGTTTAACCCTTGTGTGGTGTTCGGGTCTGTGGGACCCGTTTTCATTTTTCACCAAATGATACTAAAAAATATTTTTTCTAACTCAAACTCATTGGCATTGGCTCATTTTTTGTGAAAAACACATATCAAAACACATTTTCGATAAACCCCCCCCCCCCCCCCACACACACACACATTTATATTACATACAGTAAGTTTGGCCAAGGGTTAATAAACATTGCTTCATTTGTAATTTTGAAACTAAACAAATGTTCTACTCATATCTTGAGTTTAATTCATTTTCTTTTACATTTTATTAAAAAACTTTTTGAAAGAAATGTAACATAAGAAAGATAAAGGGCAAATATTAACCATGTAAGCTGTTTATATTGCTTGCAATTTAGGTGAAGCGAGCATGTGTAAAGCATTTTAATGTAAAATTGCTTAATTTTGCTGAATTAAATACAAGTAACAAAGTAAACGAGTAACAAAAATATGAACACCTCACAAGGGTTAATATCAATTCACCGTTTTGTTGAAATAAAAATGTATATATATTTTCATGAATTATGTAATGCCCTAAGTAGGGAAGAGGGATCAATTTGGGATTGATTATTAATTATAATGACTTTTTCAAAGTAACGTGCCCAACACTGTTAAACATATACAATTTTCTCTTTACAAAATCAGAAAAATAAACACTTTTTTAAGGGATTCTGACGAACCGAACTTGACTGGAGTTGACCCTCCTCAGTCTGCGTCTGTTGCTCGGGGACCGGGCAGTATGGTCTTCGTTGTCAGGAGTGATTCTGGGATTTGTCACGGACATGTTCCAGAAGTTTCTGAGCCGTCAGAGCAGGACTTGCCTCGAAGCATTTCCATCAAAACAAAGTCTGTTTACTGCGGAGAAACACCAGCGTTCACTCTGCGGGCTCTCCAGCGTCTCGTCCCCGAGTTCCTAATGGGCGACCTTAATTAACCGTCGGTGCAAACGCTTATTAAGTGATTCTGAAGAGGAAACAGAGAAGCTCCTCCTCGACAGGATTCTGAGAAGCTCTGCCTTTCTGTGACCTTCAGCTCTGATGCTGCTGCTGCTGTTGTTGTTGTTGTTGTTATTGTTGTGGTTGATGATCACACTGTTATCGTAGATGCGACTCTGCGCCATTAATTCAAGGCCGGTTTCCCTCATCGGCTGATTAAAATTCATGAGCGTGATCGCAGGGCAGGTACAGAAAGCTCCGAGCAGATTCAGAACAATCCCAGTCTTCAGTCTGAGAGGGGTCCCACAAATCAAACGGACTCCCTCGGGTCTGCTCGCCGTCGCCGGGCCGATTTACTGCCCAGGTGCCTCCGCTACGCCATTTCCAAATGCTTTCGTTTCCCGTTTGAAGGACTACGAGCGCCTGAAGTTCTGGAGCCATAAAAGACATTAAGACATTTGATTTCTGGAAACAAATAGTGAATTTTATTTTATTTTCAAGGAAAGGAACAGCCTCCAGAGAAGGTTTTGAAATACGGATAATGAGGTTGAAACAAGGTGGCCAAATAACGGAAAATTATGGTTTCCCTGAAATAACATAGCACCTAAAATACATAGAAATGATGTGAAATTTAGTCAAAATATAAAAAAATGCATGTAAAATACTGAATAATTTGCTAAAATCTTGGGAAACTGGGGAAATTTGGGGCAGAACTTGGGGAAATCTAAGGAAAATTCTGGAGAATGTAAAATATATTGTTTAGAACTTGGGAATCTAGAGGTAATCGGGGTAGAATTTGGGGAAATTAAATAATTTTCTGAGAATTTAGGGAAAATTTCAGAAAGTTTTAATTTGTTAAAACATCTGTGGACATTTTGATAAATTTGATCTTATTTGATTGAAACTATGTCCCATATTTTATGTACTGTAGCATGACTTTGAAGGACTATGAGTGCCTGAAGTTCTGAATCGATAAAAAATTTAAGGCATTTGATTTCTTGGAACAAATAGTGCATTTTATTTTATTTTTTAAAGAAAGGGACAGAATTTAGAGAAGGTTTTCAAATATTGATAATGAGATTAAGACAATGTAGCCAAATAATGGTAACTACTGAATTTCCTTGAAATAATATAGCACCTAAAATACATAGAAATTAGGTGAAATTTAGTCAAAATCTAAAAAAAAAAAATGCATGTAAAATACTGGAGAATTTGCTAAGAACTTGGGAAACTGAAAGAATTTGGGGAAATCAAAGGAAAATTCTAGAGAATGTAAAAGACATTCTTTAGCACTTGGGAATCTAGAGGTAATTGGGGCAGAATGTGGGTAAATGTAAGAGAATTTAGGGGAAATTCCGAAAGTTTTAATTTGTTAAAACATCTGTGGACGTTTTGATGAATTTGATCTCATTTGACTAAATCTATTTCCCATCTTTTATGTGACTTTGAAGGACTATAAAAATATAATTATATAATTATATAATAAAAATATAAGGAATAAGACTTCTTGGAATAAATAGTGCATTTTATTTTATTTGCCAAATTCTGCATATTAGCAAATTTTGCTTTTCTCCTAAATAATGTGGAACTTAACATACATGGACATTGTGTGAAATTTAGTCAAAACCTAAAAAATCATGTAAAATACTGATTAATATGCTAAAACATGGGAAACTGGGGGAATTTGGGGCAGAACTTGGGAAAATCAAAGAAAAATTCTGGCGAATTTAAGATACATTCTTTAGAAATGGGGAAACTAGAGGTAATTGGGGGAAATGTAAGAGAATTTTGAAGAAATTAGGGGGAAATTGAGAACATTTTTATTTGTTAAAATAATGGACATTTTGACTGAATATATATCCAATCTTTTATTTACTGTAGCATTGTTGCCATTTCAGTACCTGAAGTTCTGGAACAATAAAATCGTTGTCATTGATTTTATTTCATTTCCAAAAAAAAGGAACAGCATTTAGAGAAGGTTTTAAAATATGGATAATGAGATTGAGACAATGTGGCCAAATATTGGCAAATTCTGCATTTCTCTTAAATAGCATGGAATTTCCCTTAAATGCATGGAAATTATAAAAAATTTAAGGGAAGTTCTAGGAAATTTAGTTGAAATCTAAAAAAAATTTATGCCAAATACTGGAGAATTTGCTAAGAATTTGGACCCAAAGGAAAATTCTAGTGAACTTTCAGGAGAATTTCTTTAGAAATTGGGAATCTAGAGGTTATTGGGGTAGAATTTTGGAAAATGTAATGTAATTTTTTAAATTTAGGGGAAAAAACAAAGAATTTAGGGGGAATTCAGTAAGTTTTAGTTTGTTAAAATATATGTGGACACTCCAGTTATAAAAATTTTATACTTAGTGCTCTGCCTGTAACTCCAGTAACTCAAAGTACCAACCAATTAGCTCACAGTAAGAGAGATGGTAACATCTTTACAGTGTTAAACCGGTTTACTGTTAAAAAAAAAAAATAATAAATAAATAAATAAATAAATTATACAGGCACACTTTCTTTGTGTTTTGCTTTTTTGGTAAATACTTTATTCTTCTTTATAAAATTAAAGGAATACTCAGAACAAGTAAATCATTAATATTTTCTAATTTATGTTTTTAGCTTTTATCCCGATTCACAGGCTCCCTCTAGAGTTTAACAGTGATAAAACAAGGAAACAGAAAGTGGTGAGACTCTCTATAGTGAGACTCTCCATAAACAGCTCTGATCATGCAGGAGATGTGTTCTGAACTGGTGTTTTTTTCTTTGTACGTGATTCCCATTGGTTGTGGGTAGCTGCTGCTCCTGACTCCCAGTCACCGACTGTTTCAGATATTTAGCATGCCAAATATTCGTTAGACACCTGCGACTGGTCCACAATCAGTCGTCGACGGCTCGGCAAACGCAAAGAGATCCCAGATTTGCCTATGAGCAAAGTTTTTTCAATCAATAAAAAAATTTACCTGACTGAAATCATGCTAAAATCATGCTGAAATCATGCTGAAATCATGCCATTACAATATGCAATGCAATTATTCAGCTCAGTACAGCCTGAAAGTGGTCCACAAATCAAAGGACCTTCCTCAGGTCTTCTCAGTGTTGATGATTTCAGTCTGTTGGCTGATAAACTAACCAGATACCTCTGCTCTGGGCTGCAGGCTATCGTTAAACTATGGTCTACGGTTCTGGTCGGGGGTATTAATGAATGAAACAGTGTCTGAAGGACCACTTGATTGGGAGGCATGGTGAACACCATTACTAACAGGTGAGATCGATCCGAGAGTAGGTCGCTGGCTCTCTATCAAACTGCCTGTTTGCCTAAGCTGAAATAAATCGCTCCTTAAACACATTGTGCAAACAAATTAGATGCTGCTTATCTCCCCCAGTGAATTGGTGGCACTCACCGCAGGACCTGCAGGACACCGTCGTCCCAGTCCAGCGCAACCCAGGAGGAGGACGTGTCGGCAGCAGAGAGGAGACGAGATGAAGCAGAGAGGTAATAAAACACAGAAGCTGCTTTATGGAAATGGAAGGGATTATTGCTGGCTAGATGCTCATTAGGAATGTCAATTAGCATTAAGTGTCTGTACGCAGTGATACGAGATCAGGAGATTAACAGCACATTTTTTATAGAGAGGAGAGATTTATTACTAGTCATTATTTTTGCTTTGTGTTTAAACTGGATGATGGATCCAAATGATGTTCATCTTATCTGTCAAGCCTTTAATAATGTGTGTAATGTATGTAACAGTGGCTCAGCCAGAAGAAGGGGTCTCCATAACCAGAGATAAGGGTCACTGCATCTAACTGTCAACTGTGGCAAAAAAAAAAGTATTTGCCCCCTACAGATTTTTTATCGTTTTGGCTCTTTTGTCATACTTAGATTTTTCAGATTTTCGAATTTAATATCAAAGGGAAAATATCAAAGTCTTTCACATCTCCGTGGAGGAATTTTGTTTCACTCTTCTTTACAGAATTGTTTTAAGCATAAACATCCTGTTTAAGATCATCCACAGCGTCTCAATCAGACTAATTTAACTAGACCATTACAAACCATTTATTTATTTTTTCTTAACCCCATTCGGAGGTGAACTTTTGTTTGTGTGCGTTGGGTCATCGTCCTGCTGCAGAACCCAAGTACGACTGAGCTTGAGGTCACTAAGGAAGAGATGGCTGGACTTTTTCATCCAGGATTGTTTGGTAAACAGCAGAATTCCTTCTTCCATCTATTACAACAAGTTGTCCAGCAGCCCCAGACCATCACACACACACACACACACACACTACCACCACCATGTTTTAATACGTTCAGTATGATCTTCTGTTCTTTTCATGTTTTAGTTTTACTTTTTACTCCAGATATAACGGGACACACACCTTATAAAAAGTTCCACTTTTGTCTCGTCAGTCCAAAGAATATTTACCCAAAGTTCTGGAGATCTTTGAGATGTTAGTTGGTAAATGTGTTGTTTTTGGTCAGCAGTGTTTTTTTCATTTTGTAACTCTCCCATGGAGACCATTTTCACCCAGTCTCTCTTTATTCTTATTATTCAATTATTAACATTAACACTGATCTTAACTGAGGCTGTGAGTGAGATCCTGCAGTTCTTTAAATGTTGTTCTGGGTTCTTTTGGGACCTTCTGGATGAGTTGTTCATGCCCTTTTGGAGTAATTTCAGTCGGTCGGCCGGTCACTCCTGGGAAGGTTCACCAGTGTTCCATGTTTTTTCTCCATTAGTAAATAATAGTGAATCACTGTGTGACTGTTCTCTGGAGTCTCAAAACTTTAGAAATGACTTTTTTAACACTTTCCAGACTGATAGAAGATCAATAGGTTTGTTTTCTAATCTGTTTGGGAATTTCTTCAGATGAGGGTATAATAATATTATGTTGCTTTTTGAGATCTTTTATCTGCTTCATGTTGTCAGACAGGTCCTATTTAAGTGATTTTTTTTATTCTACAGGTCTGACAGTAATCAGGCCTGGTTGTGGTTTGTAATGATATTGAACTCTTTTTTAAAAGTGTGATTAATCACAGTTAATTTATGAAGGGGAAACACTTTTTCCCGAAGGGCTAGATTGATTTTGGATAGTTTTTTTTCCCTTAATAAATGAACTCACCATTTATCACCATGACCCATATCTTTGTTTAATATTAAAGTTTATTTGATAATCTGAAAAATGTAAGTATGACAAAAATGTAAAAACTAAAGAAATGAGAAATTTGAACATTTTTGGTGTGTTTTTAACATTGCAACATTGCAAACAAAAACGAAAACTTCTATTAGCTGAAGTTTTGTGCAGAGCATTTCAGACAATTTCAACTGCAGTTTTTTTATCTTGGACCAGAATACAGAGTGCACACACCCTCTCTCACACACACACACACACATACACACACCCTCTCACACACACACACACACACACACACACACACCCTCTCACACACACACACACTTACAGATAGAGCATTCATGATTGAATCGCTTGACATTTAGGCTTCTATCAGTCCCCCCAACCCGCCCACCACTCGCAGATAATTTCATCAAACATTCATGATGGCCTATCAGCAGACGCTTTCTGAAGGCTGCCGTGGGGGGTGATGGATAGCTGGAGCTCCAGCTCAATAGAGCTGCTATAACCTGCTACACCCAGATAACTTCTTCCTCTTCTTCTTCTTCTTATTCTTTCTTTTTTTTCCGGTTGTCACACCAGACTTTTGTTTCTTAGCTTGTTTTTGTTGTTTTATTGTGATTTCTAGCTCTTTTAATAGGCCTCTTACACTGTGAACCCATACGTTGCTTGAACTCAAATGATTTAAGTCTGTTTTACATAAAATTTTGAGTTAGTTGAACATTTGTGGGCACATATACTAAACATTCAAACTGAGATCTTTGAGTTGAACCAGTCTATAATAACTGAGTTTAGTCTAATTGCCATTAACAGCTTCTTTTCCATTGGCTTCTGTCACAATCTATTTGCATACTGGGTGTGTCCAGCAGTTTCTGACTCACTCTGAAACACTCGCCATCAGTGTGTAGTGATTCCCCCTGGGCTACCTTACAAATAAATCAACTTCCCCTTTAGTTGTAATAACTTGATGTTATAATTTATGCTAACTCAAGTTTTAACTTAAAAAATTGGAGCAAACCGGCTGCTTTAAAAAAAGTTAACTCAACTTATCCGGTCTGACAGTATAACAAAAAAAAAAAAAAAAAAATGTTAAATCAACTTCCCCTTTAGTTGTAATAACTTTATGTTCTAATTTATGCTAACTTTTTCAGTTTTCATTCCCCATTACTTAACTTTTTTAAGGCAACCGGTCTCCTCAAAATTTTTAAGTTAATTAAACTTCTATCGGATCTATAAAGATGTAGCCTGATTAGACACTTTGGTCCCTATCTTACATTCTGCACAAGGTGCGCTGTGATGCTCATTGCTATCTTACATCCTGCCAACAGTCTATTTTCACTCCTTCCATGTGCATCGTTTAAATAGCAACAGCGCTTGTGAATATATCTAGGCAGATAGACACAGACGGTGTTCTGGAAATGAGGTGTATTCAGGTAAATTTCTGGAGTATTGCTACTTTGACAAAATACATGGAGAAACAGCATCAGGCGGAGTTATTTCTCTTGATAATCAAAAATCACACCTCTAGGATACATGTAGATACTAAAAACCTGACACTCAGAGCAGCCTATGCCTTTCAGTGTTTTGATAATCAGGACACACATAGAAAACTATATATATATACAAATACGTAAACCTTTTTGTCTAAATAAATAAAAATGTTTAGTGCAAAATAACTACTTAGTAAAAATGTGCAAGTAAAATAAAAACTATATAAAGTAGTGCGCACACCATACCTAGCTTTAGTTTGAGTAAAGCAGGTAGTTTCACACTGTTTTTTCTGTGGACACTTTTGAGTCTTTATTTACTGATATTATTTGGTTTGAAACATCATATAAATATGTTTGAAGCACTAAAGGTAAATAATATTGTTTGGGGAAGGAGATTTTTCACTTTTTTAGGTGTTTTTCTCAATGAGTTTCTTGTAGATTTAGCTTTACTGCACTGGGATGTGATCACTGTTTTTAGAAAGAGTAAGCTCCGCCATTTCTAACCATATATGGATTATGTTTATGTGTGAAGGGATTCCTGAGTAATTAAGCTGAGAACACAAGGTGCGATTTTGGAGGGAAAATCCGTCCGTAGGGTTTTAAGGGTTAAAATAGCAATCTGCCAAAGTCAGAGCACACCTGACTTTTCCAAATTTCTCAAAGTGAATAGCTTTATTGATTGGTTCATTGCATGTTTCAACCAAAACATATCCATGATTAACTAAAATAATTAGTTCATGCTTTTGCATGTTTTGAGCTGTGCACGGTGTACTTTTCCTGCTGTTATGATAGCAAAGACACACTGACACTCACTAAATCAAGCTGCACAGTGCATGGGTGACAGCTCGCCTATAGCCCAGTTTTTCCCAATAAAATCCCAATCCTTCCTCTCGATTTATCATCATTACATTCTCACATATAAATCTTCATTCTATTCCTACAATCAACCTGCTGCATTATTTTATTTATATTTTTGTCAGTATGTGTATTTCAGCTTGACTGACAGCAGCTACAGGTCCAGGTCTGATTAGCTGTCCAGACTTGAGCTTCAAAAATTGGAATTTTGCTTTTTGTGTTCCTGTAAGAAATGCATTGGGTGGTCTCTGGGTGGTCTCTGGGGGGGGGGGGGCTGCTTATACTGTTACTAATACTGCTATCACTACTATTACTTTATTTATTACTATTACTACTATAAACACTGCTACTACTACTGATAGTACTGTTACTACTATCATTACTGTTACTACTACTGCTAGTACTGTTACTACTGCTGCTAATACTGTTACTACTACTGCTATCACTACTATTACTTTAATTATTACTATTACTACTATAAACACTGCTACTACTACTGCTAGCACTGTTACTACTATTATAACAGTTACTAAAAGTGCTAGCACTGTTACTACTATTATTACTGTTACTACTGCTGCTAATACTGTTACTACTACTGCTATCACTACTATTACTTTATGTATTACTATTACTACTATAAACACTGCTACTACTACTGCTAGCACTGTTACTACTATTATTACTGTTACTACTACTGCTTATACTGTTACTACTACTGCTATCACTACTATTACTTTAATTATTACTATTACTACTATAAACACTGCTACTACTACTGCTAGCGCTGTTACTACTATTATTACTGTTACTACTACTGCTTATACTCTTACTACTACTGCTATCACTACTATTACTTTAATTATTACTATTACTACTATAAACACTGCTACTACTACTGCTAGCGATGTTACTACTATCATTACTGTTACTACTACTGCTTATACTGTTACTACTACTGCTATCACTACTATTACTTTATGTATTACTATTACTACTATAAACACTGCTACTACTACTGCTAGCACTGTTACTACTATCATTACTGTTACTACTACTGCTTATACTGTTACTACTGCTGCTAATACTGTTACTACTACTGCTATCACTACCATTGCTTTAATCATTACCATTACTACTGTAAACATTGCTACTGCTATTACTGATGGAAGTACTGTCACTACTACTAAAACTGCTACTACTAATAGTAAAAGAAGCACTACTAGTATTACTACGACTGCTAATACTGTCACTGTTGCTACTACTACTGATACAACTACTGCTAGTACTGTTTCTACTATTGGTAGTACTGTTACTACCACTGTTATCACTATTGCTGGTACTGTAAGTACTACTGTTACTACTACTGCTAATACTATTACTACTACTGCTAGTAATGATACTACTACTGCTGCTGCTACTACTGTTACTGACACTGCTATTAATTGTGGAAATACTGTTACTAGTATTGCTAGTTGCTAATTGTATTAATAAAACTGCTACTAACCCTAGTATTAATAGAACTACTATTACTATTACTACTACTGCTAGTACCGTTACTACTACTGTTACTGCTACTGCTAGTACTGTTACTACTACTGTTACTACTACAGCTAGTACTGTTACTACTACTGCTAGTACTGTTACTACCACTGTTTCTACTACTGCTATTACTGCTACTTTTACTGCCAGTATTGTTACTAGGTTACTACTGTTACTTCTACTGCTAGTACTTTTATTACTACTGCTATTACTACTATTGTTGCTACTTCTATTTTTGTTACTACTACTGCTAGTACTGTTACTACTGCTGCTAGTATTTTATTACTACTGCTACTACTACTACTATTGTTACTACTATTATTTTTGTTACTACTACTGCTAGTACTGTTACTACTGCTGCTAGTATTTTATTACTACTGCTACTACTACTGCTATTGTTACTACTATTATTTTTGTGACTACTACTGCTAGTACTGTTACTACTGCTGCTAGTCATTTTACTACTACTACTACTACTACTACTACTATTGTTACTACTATTGCTATTTATGTTATTACTACTGCTAGTACTGTTATTTTCTGTTAGTTCTGCTACTACTACTACTACTACTACTGTCACTTCTATTACTACTCTTACTACTACTGCTAGTACTGTTACTACTTCTGCTAGTAATTGTATTACTACTGCTACTACTACTATTGTTACTACTATTATTTTTGTTACTACTACTGCTAGTACTGTTACTACTTCTGCTACTACTGCTACTACTACTACTATTGTTACTACTACTATTTTTGGTACTACTACTGCTAGTACTGTTACTACTGCTGCTAGTACTTTTACTACTACTACTACTACTACCACTACTATTGTTACTACTATTACTATTTATGTTACTACTACTGCTAGTACTGTTATTTTCTGTTAGTTCTGCTACTACTACTACTACTACTACTACTGTCACTTCTATTACTACTCTTACTACTACTGCTAGTACTGTTACTACTTCTGCTAGTAATTGTATTACTACTGCTACTACTAATACTATTGTTACTACTACTATTTTTGGTACTACTACTGCTAGTACTGTTACTACTTCTGCTAGTAACTGTATTACTACTGCTACTACTACTACTATTGTTACTACTACTATTTTTGGTACTACTACTGCTAGTACTGTTACTACTGCTGCTAGTACTTTTACTACTACTGCTACTACTACTATTGTTACTACTATTACTATTTATGTTACTAATACTGCTAGTACTGTTATTTTCTGTTAGTTCTGCTACTACTACTACTACTACTTTTATTACTGCTGCTGCTACTACTGTCACTTCTACTACTACTACTCTAACTACTACTGCTACTACTGTCACTACTACTGCTAGTATTGTAACTATTACTGGTGCTGTGAGAACGGATACGAGGCTGGAAACGAGACGGTAATGTCCTGCAGAGCTCTGGGGAATGGATCTTCAATAGCTGCAGTTTTTCTCACTCAGGGGAGAAAAGAATCTACAGTGGGAGAGAGGCAGAGGCAGTTAATCTGTTTTAGACAGACCATAATATTAGAGGTGAATGAATCAATTAGAACAGGTTCATGTCAATGGAGGATTGACATACCAGTGTATCCACCTTGGAAACCAAATAAATATATATATATTATAAAAACACAGCTTTTGCACACTGAAAAAAATGATGAGTAAAATTTACATAAAAAAAGTTTCACAACTTTCTGCATTTGCTTTTTTTAAGTAAATTTAATTTCAGATAAATTTAAGTAACTTCAACTCAATTTCAAGACTTAAATATTACATAGAGTAAATAAGTAAACTGAACTTCAGTCAATCCTTACTTTTAGTAAACTTTACTTCATTTATTTTTACTGAATCAATCCTTTCTCTTAG
The DNA here is from genome assembly GCF_023375975.1 of Astyanax mexicanus. Lineage (NCBI taxonomy): Eukaryota > Metazoa > Chordata > Actinopteri > Characiformes > Acestrorhamphidae > Astyanax > Astyanax mexicanus. Next base: position 6,005,414 of record NC_064429.1, read on the forward strand.
TAAACTTTACTTCATTTATTTTTACTGAATCAATCCTTTCTTTTAGTAAACTTTACTTCATTTATTTTTACTGAATCAATCCTTTCTTTTAGTAAACTTTAATTAATTAATTTTTTACTGAATCAATCCTTTCTCTTAGTAAACTTTACTAAACTTATTTTTACTGAATCAATCCTTTCTCTTAGTAAACTTTACTTTATTTATTTTTACTGAATCAATCCTTTCTCTTAGTAAACTTTACTTCATTTATTTTTACTGAATCAATCCTTTCTTTTAGTAAACTTTAATTAATTAATTTTTTACTGAATCAATCCTTTCTTTTAGTAAACTTTACTAAATTTATTTTAACTGAATCAATCCTTTCTTTTAGCAAACTTTTCTTCATTTATTTTTACTGAATCAATCCTTTCTTTTAGTAAACTTTACTAAATTTATTTTTACTGAATCAATCCTTTCTTTTAGTAAACTTTACTTCATTAATTTAACTGAATCAATCCTTTCTTTTAGCAAACTTTACTTCATTTATTTTTACTGAATCAATCCTTTCTTTTAGTAAACTTTACTTCATTTATTATTACTAAATCAATCCTTACTTTTAGTAAACTTTACTTCATTTATTTTTACTGAATCAATCCTTTCTTTTAGTAAACTTTACTTCATTAATTTAACTGAATTAATCCTTTCTTTTAGTAAACTTTACTTCATTTATTATTACTAAATCAATCCTTACTTTTAGTAAACTTTACTTCATTTATTTTTACTGAATCAATCCTTTCTTTTAGTAAACTTTACTTCATTAATTTAACTGAATTAATCCTTTCTTTTAGTAAACTTTACTTCATTTATTATTACTAAATCAATCCTTACTTTTAGTAAACTTTACTTCATTTATTTTTACTAAATCAATCCTTACTTTTAGTAAACTTTACTTCATTTATTTTTACTGAATTAATCCTTTCTTTTAGTAAACTTTACTAAAAGAATTTTAACTTTTATTTACAGGTATTATAATATATTATGTATCATAAATTATTTGAGTAATATTGTATAAATTAAGTAATTGTAATTAGGTAATTTTGTATGCAGAAATAAAGTAAAGTTTACTAAAAGAAAGGATTGACTGAAGTTCAGTTCACTTATTTATTCTATGCAACATTTAAGTCTTAAAACCAAGTTTAAGTTACTTAAATTTATCTGAAATTAAATTACCTTTAAAAAAAGCTAATTCAGAAAGTTCTGAAACTTTTTTTTTTGAGTAAATTTTACTGATTTTTTTTTTCAGTACATAAGGGTGGTTTAAAAGTAAGATGAACAACTTCTAAGTGGGTTGAAAGATATTTTTTCTGCATTCAAATGTAAAAACTGACTATAGTCCATAGTCCAGCATCTTCGGCTGTGACCAAATAATATTAAATATATATTTTGGCTGATCTACTGCACCCGACACACGCAATACATCACATTCATTAGCTCTTCTCCAAAAAATATTCATTTAAATGAGCTCAAATAAATGGCAGAGTAGATAATGTACAGAACAATCCATTTTCCGAAGCTCTATTGTCTCTTTTTTTATAGATTAATAAATGGGTTCTCCTTTTATTGGCGCTGGATAAAAGATCCTGTTGATGACCAGAACTGAACAAAGCCCTATTAAGCTCCTGCTGACCTTTAAGAAAAAGTCAGAAATGGAGAAATTGTGCGAAGAAATTCATCATGGTGACCTTATTCCTGTATCCTGACCTCGCTGGGCAGAGCGACTACAGAGACCAATCAAATCGCAATCCATATTTTAGAGGAGAAAGAGGTGAAAGGTATCAAACAGCAGAATTTGTGCCGGAGGAAAAAGGTTGAAGAGGATGCCTCAGGACCTTCCAGGCATCCAGAAGTAGTCGAGGTTTTATTTTAATTTATGGAAATTTAGAATAAAATACATATCTGTCATTTAAATTTTATTCTAATTTAATTTGCACTGAATACGAATAATTTTACTGTGCTTAAATAGAATCTCTAATAGCATTAAAGTTTTAGTCTTATTCAATTATTAAGCTTCGATTGACAAAAAAAAAGTTTAATTTATGAATTGTTAAAAAGGAAATTAAATTAATGAGGTCCTACCTTTTTAAACTCTGCATCTAAACTTTTCTAAACTGTTGAAGACAGTTGAAGATGCTATGCCATGTTTCTATTGGTTTTATAAGGATTTAGAAGGGCAGAATAATCGATATATACATGTGAAGTCAGACTCCGCCTCTTTTCCAACTGCTGCTGATGCAGCATTGCCGAGAAGGAAAGCGCAGCGACTCGGTTCTGATACATCAGCTCACAGATGCCTTGTACTGATCCACATCACCCTAGGAGTGATGTGGGGAAAGAGCACCATCTACTGTACCCACCCAGAGGGAGCAAGGTCAATTGTGCTCTCTCAGGGCTCCGGTAGCTGACGGCAAGCTGCATGACCGGGTTTCGAACGGGTTTCAGCAATCTCCCGATCATATTGACAGTGCTTTAGTACACTGGACCACTTGGCACCCAATGATTCTCTGTAGAATCTAACTCTACACCTAACCCTATACCCATAATCTCAACCATGAATCAACCCTAAAACCTAACCCTAATCTAAACTATAGATCTAACTCTAAACCTAATTCTAATCTTAACCATTAATCAACCATAAAATGCAACCCTAAAACCTAACCCCTACACAAACCTTAAATCTAAAACCTAACCCTATCCCAAACCTTAAATCTAAAACCTAACCCTATACCAAACCTTAAATCTAAAACCTAGCCCCTACACAAACCTTAAATCTAAAACCTAACCCTTACCCAAACCTTAAATCTAAAACCTAACCCAAACCTTAATTCTAAAATCAACCCTAAAACCTAACCCCTACACAAACCTTAAATCTAAAACCTAACCCTAACCCAAACATTAAATCTAAAACCTAACCCTAACCCAAACCTTAAATCTAAAACCTAACCCCTACACAAACCTTAAATCTAAAACCTAACCCAAACCTTAATTCTAAAATCAACCCTAAAACCTAACCCCTACACAAACCTTAAATCTAAAACCTAACCCTAACCCAAACCTTAAATCTAAAACCTAACCCTAAACCAAACCTTAAATCTAAAAACTAACCCTATCCCAAACCTTAAATCTAAAACCTAACCCAAACCTTAATTCTAAAATCAACCCTAAAACCTAACCCCTACACAAACCTTAAATCTAAAACCTAACCCTAACCGAAACCTTAAATCTAAAACCTAACCCTTACACAAACCTTAAATCTAAAACCTAACCCTATCCCAAACCTTAAATCTAAAACCTAACCCAAACCTTAATTCTATAATCAACCCTAAAACCTAACCCCTACACAAACCTTAAATCTAAAACCTAACCCCTACACAAACCTTAAATCTAAAACCTAACCCTAACCCAAACCTTAAATCTGAAACCTAACCCTAAGCCAAGCCTTAATTCTAAAATCAACCCTAAAACCTAACCCCTACAAAAACCTTAAATCTAAAACCTAACCGCTACACAAACCTTAAATCTAAAACCTAACCCAAACCTTAAATCTAAAACCTAACCCTAACCCAAACCTTAATTCTAAAATCAACCCTAAAACCTAACCCCTACACAAACCTTAAATCTAAAACCTAACCCTTACCCAAACCTTAAATCTAAAACCTAACCCAAACCTTAATTCTAAAATCAACCCTAAAACCTAACCCCTACACAAACCTTAAATCTAAAACCTAACCCTAACCCAAACCTTAAATCTAAAACCTAACCCCTACACAAACCTTAAATCTAAAACCTAACCCCTACACAAACCTTAAATCTAAAACCTAACCCTAACCCAAACCTTAAATCTAAAACCTAACCCTAAGCCAAGCCTTAATTCTAAAATCAACCCTAAAACCTAACCCCTACAAAAACCTTAAATCTAAAACCTAGCCCCTACACAAACCTTAAATCTAAAACCTAACCCTGACCCAAACCTTAATTCTAAAATCAACCCTAAAACCTAACCCCTACACAAACCTTAAATCTAAAACCTAACCCTTACCCAAACCTTAAATCTAAAACCTAACCCTAACCTTAAATCTAAAACCTTAATTCTAAAATCAACCCTAAAACCTAACCCCTACACAAACCTTATATCTTAAACATAACCCTATCCCAAACCTAAAATCTAAAATCAACCCTAAAACCTAACCCCTACACAAACCTTAAATCTAAAACCTAACCCCACACAAACCTTAAATCTAAAACCTTACCCTAACCCAAACCTTAAATCTAAAACCTAACCCTAAACCAAACCTTAAATCTAAAACCTTACCCCTACACAAACCTTAATTCTAAAATCAACCCTAAAACCTAACCCCTACACAAAAATTAAATCTAAAACCTAACCCCTACACAAACCTTAGATCTAAAACATAAGCCCATCCCAAACCTTAAATCTAAAACCTAACCCTAAGCCAAACCTTAATTGTAAAATCAACCCTAAAACCTAACCCCTACACAAACCGTAAATCTAAAACCTTACCCTAAACCAAACCTTAAATCTAAAACCTAACCCTAACCCAAACCTTAATTCTGAAATCAACCCTAAAACCTAACCCCTACACAAACCTTAAATCTAAAACCTAACCCAAACCTTAAATCTAAAATCAACCCTAACACCTACACAAACCTTAAATCTAAAACCTAACCCTAAACCAAACCCTAAACCAAACCTTAAATCTAAAACCTAACCCTAACCCAAACCTTAATTCTGAAATCAACCCTAAAACCTAACCCAAACCTTAAATCTAAAATCAACCCTAACACCTAACACCTACACAAACCTTAAATCTAAAACCTAACCCTAAACCAAACCTTAAATCCAAAACCTAACCCTTACCCAAACCTTAAATCTAAAACCTAACCCAAACCTTAATTCCGAAATCAACCCTAAAACCTAATCCCTACACAAACCTTAAATCTAAAATCTAACCCAAACCTTAAATCTAACCATACAACTAACTCTAACCTCAACCATGAAATAAACCCTAAAATCTAACCCTAAACCAAACCTTAAATCTAAAACCTAACCCTAAACCAAACCTTAAATCTAAAACCTTACCCCTACACAAACCTTAATTCTAAAATCAACCCTAAATCCTAACCCCTACACAAACATTAAATCTAAAACCTAACCCCTACACAAACCTTAAATCTAAAACCTAACCCCATTCCAAACCTTAAATCTAAAACCTAAACCTAACCCAAACCTTAAATCTAAAACCTCACCCTAACCCAAACCTTAATTCTGAAATCAACCCTAAAACCTAACCCCTACACAAACCTTAAATCTAAAACCTAACCCTTACCCAAACCTTAAATCTAAAACCTAACCCCAACCCAAACCTTAAATCTAAAATCTAACCCCTACCCAAACCTTAAATCTAAAACTTAACCCCTACACAAACCTTAAATCTAAAATCTAACCCTAACCCAAACCTTAAATCTAAAACTTAACCCCTGCACAAACCTTAAATCTAAAACCTAACCCTAACCCAAACCTTAATTCTAAAATCAACCCTAAAACCTAACCCCTACACAAACCTTAAATCTAAAACCTAACCCTTACCCAAACCTTAAATCTAAAACCTAACCCAAACCTTAATTCTAAAATCAACCCTAAAACCTAACCCCTACACAAACCTTAAATCTAAAACCTAACCCTAACCCAAACCTTAAATCTAAAACCTAACCCCTACACAAACCTTAAATCTAAAACCTAACCCTATCCCAAACCTTAAATCTAAAACCTAACCCAAACCTTAATTCTATAATCAACCCTAAAACCTAACCCCTACACAAACCTTAAATCTAAAACCTAACCCCTACACAAACCTTAAATCTAAAACCTAACCCTAACCCAAACCTTAAATCTAAAACCTAACCCTAAGCCAAGCCTTAATTCTAAAATCAACCCTAAAACCTAACCCCTACAAAAACCTTAAATCTAAAACCTAGCCCCTACACAAACCTTAAATCTAAAACCTAACCCAAACCTTAAATCTAAAACCTAACCCTAACCCAAACCTAAATTCTAAAATCAACCCTAAAACCTAACCCCTACACAAACCTTAAATCTAAAACCTAACCCTTACCCAAACCTTAAATCTAAAACCTAACCCTAACCTTAAATCTAAAACCTTAATTCTAAAATCAACCCTAAAACCTAACCCCTACACAAACCTTATATCTTAAACATAACCCTATCCCAAACCTAAAATCTAAAATCAACCCTAAAACCTAACCCCTACACAAACCTTAAATCTAAAACCTAACCCCACACAAACCTTAAATCTAAAACCTTACCCTAACCCAAACCTTAAATCTAAACCCTAACCCTAAACCAAACCTTAAATCTAAAACCTTACCCCTACACAAACCTTAATTCTAAAATCAACCCTAAAACCTAACCCCTACACAAAAATTAAATCTAAAACCTAACCCCTACACAAACCTTAGATCTAAAACATAAGCCCATCCCAAACCTTAAATCTAAAACCTAACCCTAAGACAAACCTTAATTGTAAAATCAACCCTAAAACCTAACCCCTACACAAACCGTAAATCTAAAACCTTACCCTAAACCAAACCTTAAATCTAAAACCTAACCCTAACCCAAACCTTAATTCTGAAATCAACCCTAAAACCTAACCCCTACACAAACCTTAAATCTAAAACCTAACCCAAACCTTAAATCTAAAATCAACCCTAACACCTAACACCTACACAAACCTTAAATCTAAAACCTAACCCTAAACCAAACCTTAAATCCAAAACCTAACCCTTACCCAAACCTTAAATCTAAAACCTAACCCAAACCTTAATTCTGAAATCAACCCTAAAACCTAATCCCTACACAAACCTTAAATCTAAAACCTAACCCAAACCTTAAATCTAACCATACAACTAACTCTAACCTCAACCATGAAATAAACCCTAAAATCTAACCCTAAACCAAACCTTAAATCTAAAACCTAACCCTAAACCAAACCTTAAATCTAAAACCTTACCCCTACACAAACCTTAATTCTAAAATCAACCCTAAATCCTAACCCCTACACAAACATTAAATCTAAAACCTAACCCCTACACAAACCTTAAATCTAAAACCTAACCCCATTCCAAACCTTAAATCTAAAACCTAAACCTAACCGAAACCTTAAATCTAAAACCTCACCCTAACCCAAACCTTAATTCTGAAATCAACCCTAAAACCTAACCCCTACACAAACCTTAAATCTAAAACCTAACCCTTACCCAAACCTTAAATCTAAAACCTAACCCCAACCCAAACCTTAAATCTAAAATCTAACCCCTACCCAAACCTTAAATCTAAAACTTAACCCCTACACAAACCTTAAATCTAAAATCTAACCCTAACCCAAACCTTAAATCTAAAACTTAACCCCTGCACAAACCTTAAATCTAAAACCTAACCCTAACCCAAACCTTAATTCTAAAATCAACCCTAAAACCTAACCCCTACACAAACCTTAAATCTAAAACCTAACCCTTACCCAAACCTTAAATCTAAAACCTAACCCAAACCTTAATTCTAAAATCAACCCTAAAACCTAACCCCTACACAAACCTTAAATCTAAAACCTAACCCTAACCCAAACCTTAAATCTAAAACCTAACCCCTACACAAACCTTAAATCTAAAACCTAACCCTATCCCAAACCTTAAATCTAAAACCTAACCCAAACCTTAATTCTATAATCAACCCTAAAACCTAACCCCTACACAAACCTTAAATCTAAAACCTAACCCCTACACAAACCTTAAATCTAAAACCTAACCCTAACCCAAACCTTAAATCTAAAACCTAACCCTAAGCCAAGCCTTAATTCTAAAATCAACCCTAAAACCTAACCCCTACAAAAACCTTAAATCTAAAACCTAGCCCCTACACAAACCTTAAATCTAAAACCTAACCCAAACCTTAAATCTAAAACCTAACCCTAACCCAAACCTAAATTCTAAAATCAACCCTAAAACCTAACCCCTACACAAACCTTAAATCTAAAACCTAACCCTTACCCAAACCTTAAATCTAAAACCTAACCCTAACCTTAAATCTAAAACCTTAATTCTAAAATCAACCCTAAAACCTAACCCCTACACAAACCTTATATCTTAAACATAACCCTATCCCAAACCTAAAATCTAAAATCAACCCTAAAACCTAACCCCTACACAAACCTTAAATCTAAAACCTAACCCCACACAAACCTTAAATCTAAAACCTTACCCTAACCCAAACCTTAAATCTAAAACCTAACCCTAAACCAAACCTTAAATCTAAAACCTTACCCCTACACAAACCTTAATTCTAAAATCAACCCTAAAACCTAACCCCTACACAAAAATTAAATCTAAAACCTAACCCCTACACAAACCTTAGATCTAAAACATAAGCCCATCCCAAACCTTAAATCTAAAACCTAACCCTAAGCCAAACCTTAATTGTAAAATCAACCCTAAAACCTAACCCCTACACAAACCGTACATCTAAAACCTTACCCTAAACCAAACCTTAAATCTAAAACCTAACCCTAACCCAAACCTTAATTCTGAAATCAACCCTAAAACCTAACCCCTACACAAACCTTAAATCTAAAACCTAACCCAAACCTTAAATCTAAAATCAACCCTAACACCTAACACCTACACAAACCTTAAATCTAAAACCTAACCCTAAACCAAACCTTAAATCCAAAACCTAACCCTTACCCAAACCTTAAATCTAAAACCTAACCCAAACCTTAATTCTTAAATCAACTCTAAAACCTAATCCCTACACAAACCTTAAATCTAAAATCTAACCCAAACCTTACATCTAACCATACAACTAACTCTAACCTCAACCATGAAATAAACCCTAAAATCTAACCCTAAACCAAACCGTAAATCTAAAACCTAACCCTAAACCAAACCTTAAATCTAAAACCTTACCCCTACACAAACCTTAATTCTAAAATCAACCCTAAATCCTAACCCCTACACAAACATTAAATCTAAAACCTAACCCCTACACAAACCTTAAATCTAAAACCTAACCCCATTCCAAACCTTAAATCTAAAACCTAAACCTAACCCAAACCTTAAATCTAAAACCTCACCCTAACCCAAACCTTAATTCTGAAATCAACCCTAAAACCTAACCCCTACACAAACCTTAAATCTAAAACCTAACCCTTACCCAAACCTTAAATCTAAAACCTAACCCCAACCCAAACCTTAAATCTAAAATCTAACCCCTACCCAAACCTTAAATCTAAACCTAACCCTTACCCAAACCTTAAATCTAAAACCTAACCCCAACCCAAACCTTAAATCTAAAACTTAACCCCTACACAAACCTTAAATCTAAAATCTAACCCTAACCCAAACCTTAAATCTAAAACTTAACCCCTGCACAAACCTTAAATCTAAAACCTAACCCTAAGCCAAACCTTAATTGTAAAATCAACCCTAAAACCTAACCCCTACACAAACCGTAAAACTAAAACCTTACCCTTAACCAAACCTTAAATCTAAAACCTAACCCTAACCCAAACCTTAATTCTGAAATCAACCCTACAACCTAACCCCTACACAAACCTTAAATCTAACCCTAACCCAAACCTTAAATCTAAAACTTAACCCCTACACAAACCTTAAATCTAAAACCTAACCCTAAGCCAAACCTTAATTGTAAAATCAACCCTAAAACCTACCCCCTACACAAACCGTAAAACTAAAACCTTACCCTAAACCAAACCTTAAATCTAAAACCTAACCCTAACCCAAACCTTAATTCTGAAATCAACCCTAAAACCTAGCCCCTACACAAACCTTAAATCTAAAACCTAACCCAAACCTTAAATCTAAAATCAACCCTAACACCTAACACCTACACAAACCTTAAATCTAAAACCTAACCCTAAACCAAACCTTATATCCAAAACCTAACCCTTACCCAAACCTTAAATCTAAAACCTAACCCAAACTTTAATTCTGAAATCAACCCTAAAACCTAACCCCTACACAAACCTTAAATCTAAAACCTAACCCCATTCCAAACCTTAAATCTAAAACCTAAACCAAACCCAAACCTTAAATCTAAAACCTCACCCTAACCAAAACCTTAATTCTGAAATCAACCCTAAAACCTAACCCCTACACAAACCTTAAATCTAAAACCTAACCCTTACCCAAACCTTAAATCTAAAACCTAACCCCAACCCAAACCTTAAATCTAAAATCTAACCCCTACCCAAACCTTAAATCTAAAATCTAACCCCTACACAAACCTTAAATCTAAAATCTAACCCCTACACAAACCTTAAATAAAAAACCTAACCCTAACCAAAACCTTAAATCTAAAACTTAACCCCTACACAAACCTTAAATCTAAAACCTAACCCTAAGCCAAACCTTAATTGTAAAATCAACCCTAAAACCTAACCCCTACACAAACCGTAAATCTAAAACCTTACCCTAAACCAAACCTTAAATCTAAAACCTAACCCTAACCCAAACCTTAATTCTGAAATCAACCCTAAAACCTAACCCCTACACAAACCTTAAATCTAAAACCTAACCCAAACCTTAAATCTAAAATCAACCCTAACACCTAACACCTACACAAACCTTAAATCTAAAACCTAACCCTAAACCAAACCTTAAATCCAAAACCTAACCCTTACCCAAACCTTAAATCTAAAACCTAACCCAAACCTTAATTCTGAAATCAACCCTAAAACCTAATCCCTACACAAACCTTAAATCTAAAACCTAACCCAAACCTTAAATCTAACCATACAACTAACTCTAACCTCAACCATGAAATAAACCCTAAAACCTAACCCCTACACAAACCTTAAATCTAAAACCTAACCCCAACCCAAACCTTAAATCTAAAATCTAACCCCTACCCAAACCTTAAATCTAAAATCTAACCCCTACACAAACCTTAAATCTAAAATCTAATCCCTACACAAACCTTAAATAAAAAAACTAACCCTAACCCAAACCTTAAATGTAAAACTTAACCCCTACACAAACCTTAAATCTAAAACCTAACCCTAAGCCAAACCTTAATTGTAAAATCAACCCTAAAACCTAACCCCTACACAAACCGTAAATCTAAAACCTTACCCTAAACCAAACCTTAAATCTAAAACCTAACCCTAACCCAAACCTTAATTCTGAAATCAACCCTAAAACCTAACCCCTACACAAACCTTAAATCTAAAACCTAACCCAAACCTTAAATCTAAAATCAACCCTAACACCTAACACCTACACAAACCTTAAATCTAAAACCTAACCCTAAACCAAACCTTAAATCCAAAACCTAACCCTTACCCAAACCTTAAATCTAAAACCTAACCCAAACCTTAATTCTGAAATCAACCCTAAAACCTAATCCCTACACAAACCTTAAATCTAAAACCTAACCCAAACCTTAAATCTAACCATACAACTAACTCTAACCTCAACCATGAAATAAACCCTAAAACCTAACCCTAAACCAAACCTTAAATCTAAAACCTAACCCTTACCCAAACCTTAAATCTAAAACCTAACCCCAACCCAAACCTTAAATCTAAAATCTAACCCCTACCCAAACCTTAAATCTAAAATCTAACCCCTACACAAACCTTAAATCTAAAACCTAACCCCTACACAAACCTTAAATCTAAAACCTAACCCCATTCCAAACCTTAAATCTAAAACCTAAACCAAGCCCAAACCTTAAATCTAAAACCTCACCCTAACCAAAACCTTAATTCTGAAATCAACCCTAAAACCTAACCCCTACACAAACCTTAAATCTAAAACCTAACCCTTACCCAAACCTTAAATCTAAAACCTAACCCCAACCCAAACCTTAAATCTAAAATCTAACCCCTACCCAAACCTTAAATCTAAAATCTAACCCCAACACAAACCTTAAATCTAAAATCTAACCCCTACACAAACCTTAAATAAAAAACCTAACCCTAACCCAAACCTTAAATCTAAAACTTAACCCCTACACAAACCTTAAATCTAAAACCTAACACTAAGCCAAACCTTAATTGTAAAATCAACCCTAAAACCTAACCCCTACACAAACCGTAAATCTAAAACCTTACCCTAAACCAAACCTTAAATCTAAAACCTAACCCTAACCCAAACCTTAATTCTGAAATCAACCCTAAAACCTAACCCCTACACAAACCTTAAATCTAAAACCTAACCCAAACCTTAAATCTAAAATCAACCCTAACACCTAACACCTACACAAACCTTAAATCTAAAACCTAACCCTAAACCAAACCTTAAATCCAAAACCTAACCCTTACCCAAACCTTAAATCTAAAACCTAACCCAAACCTTAATTCTGAAATCAACCCTAAAACCTAATCCCTACACAAACCTTAAATCTAAAACCTAACCCAAACCTTAAATCTAACCATACAACTAACTCTAACCTCAACCATGAAATAAACCCTAAAACCTAACCCCTACACAAACCTTAAATCTAAAACCTAACCCTTACCCAAACCTTAAATCTAAAACCTAACCCCAACCCAAACCTTAAATCTAAAATCTAACCCCTACCCAAACCTTAAATCTAAAATCTAACCCCTACACAAACCTTAAATCTAAAATCTAATCCCTACACAAACCTTAAATAAAAAAACTAACCCTAACCCAAACCTTAAATCTAAAACTTAACCCCTACACAAACCTTAAATCTAAAACCTAACCCTAAGCCAAACCTTAATTGTAAAATCAACCCTAAAACCTAACCCCTACACAAACCGTAAATCTAAAACCTTACCCTAAACCAAACCTTAAATCTAAAACCTAACCCTAACCCAAACCTTAATTCTGAAATCAACCCTAAAACCTAACCCCTACACAAACCTTAAATCTAAAACCTAACCCAAACCTTAAATCTAAAATCAACCCTAACACCTAACACCTACACAAACCTTAAATCTAAAACCTAACCCTAAACCAAACCTTAAATCCAAAACCTAACCCTTACCCAAACCTTAAATCTAAAACCTAACCCAAACCTTAATTCTGAAATCAACCCTAAAACCTAATCCCTACACAAACCTTAAATCTAAAACCTAACCCAAACCTTAAATCTAACCATACAACTAACTCTAACCTCAACCATGAAATAAACCCTAAAACCTAACCCCTACACAAACCTTAAATCTAAAACCTAACCCCAACCCAAACCTTAAATCTAAAATCTAACCCCTACCCAAACCTTAAATCTAAAATCTAACCCCTACACAAACCTTAAATCTAAAATCTAATCCCTACACAAACCTTAAATAAAAAAACTAACCCTAACCCAAACCTTAAATGTAAAACTTAACCCCTACACAAACCTTAAATCTAAAACCTAACCCTAAGCCAAACCTTAATTGTAAAATCAACCCTAAAACCTAACCCCTACACAAACCGTAAATCTAAAACCTTACCCTAAACCAAACCTTAAATCTAAAACCTAACCCTAACCCAAACCTTAATTCTGAAATCAACCCTAAAACCTAACCCCTACACAAACCTTAAATCTAAAACCTAACCCAAACCTTAAATCTAAAATCAACCCTAACACCTAACACCTACACAAACCTTAAATCTAAAACCTAACCCTAAACCAAACCTTAAATCCAAAACCTAACCCTTACCCAAACCTTAAATCTAAAACCTAACCCAAACCTTAATTCTGAAATCAACCCTAAAACCTAATCCCTACACAAACCTTAAATCTAAAACCTAACCCAAACCTTAAATCTAACCATACAACTAACTCTAACCTCAACCATGAAATAAACCCTAAAACCTAACCCTAAACCAAACCTTAAATCTAAAACCTAACCCTTACCCAAACCTTAAATCTAAAACCTAACCCCAACCCAAACCTTAAATCTAAAATCTAACCCCTACCCAAACCTTAAATCTAAAATCTAACCCCTACACAAACCTTAAATCTAAAACCTAACCCCTACACAAACCTTAAATCTAAAACCTAACCCCATTCCAAACCTTAAATCTAAAACCTAAACCAAGCCCAAACCTTAAATCTAAAACCTCACCCTAACCAAAACCTTAATTCTGAAATCAACCCTAAAACCTAACCCCTACACAAACCTTAAATCTAAAACCTAACCCTTACCCAAACCTTAAATCTAAAACCTAACCCCAACCCAAACCTTAAATCTAAAATCTAACCCCTACCCAAACCTTAAATCTAAAATCTAACCCCAACACAAACCTTAAATCTAAAATCTAACCCCTACACAAACCTTAAATAAAAAACCTAACCCTAACCCAAACCTTAAATCTAAAACTTAACCCCTACACAAACCTTAAATCTAAAACCTAACCCTAAGCCAAACCTTAATTGTAAAATCAACCCTAAAACCTAACCCCTACACAAACCGTAAATCTAAAACCTTACCCTAAACCAAACCTTAAATCTAAAACCTAACCCTAACCCAAACCTTAATTCTGAAATCAACCCTAAAACCTAACCCCTACACAAACCTTAAATCTAAAACCTAACCCAAACCTTAAATCTAAAATCAACCCTAACACCTAACACCTACACAAACCTTAAATCTAAAACCTAACCCTAAACCAAACCTTAAATCCAAAACCTAACCCTTACCCAAACCTTAAATCTAAAACCTAACCCAAACCTTAATTCTGAAATCAACCCTAAAACCTAATCCCTACACAAACCTTAAATCTAAAACCTAACCCAAACCTTAAATCTAACCATACAACTAACTCTAACCTCAACCATGAAATAAACCCTAAAACCTAACCCCTACACAAACCTTAAATCTAAAACCTAACCCTTACCCAAACCTTAAATCTAAAACCTAACCCCAACCCAAACCTTAAATCTAAAATCTAACCCCTACCCAAACCTTAAATCTAAAATCTAACCCCTACACAAACCTTAAATCTAAAATCTAATCCCTACACAAACCTTAAATAAAAAAACTAACCCTAACCCAAACCTTAAATCTAAAACTTAACCCCTACACAAACCTTAAATCTAAAACCTAACCCTAAGCCAAACCTTAATTGTAAAATCAACCCTAAAACCTAACCCCTACACAAACCGTAAATCTAAAACCTTACCCTAAACCAAACCTTAAATCTAAAACCTAACCCTAACCCAAACCTTAATTCTGAAATCAACCCTAAAACCTAACCCCTACACAAACCTTAAATCTAAAACCTAACCCAAACCTTAAATCTAAAATCAACCCTAACACCTAACACCTACACAAACCTTAAATCTAAAACCTAACCCTAAACCAAACCTTAAATCCAAAACCTAACCCTTACCCAAACCTTAAATCTAAAACCTAACCAAACCTTAATTCTGAAATCAACCCTAAAACCTAATCCCTACACAAACCTTAAATCTAAAACCTAACCCAAACCTTAAATCTAACCATACAACTACCTCTAACCTCAACCATGAAATAAACCCTAAAACCTTACCCTAAACCAAACCTTAAATCTAAAACCTAACCCAAACCTTAATTCTGAAATCAACCCTAAAACCTAACCTCTACACAAACCTTAAATCTAAAACCTAACCCAAACCTTAAATCTAAAATCAACCCTAACACCTAACACCTACACAAACCTTAAATCTAAAACCTAACCCTAAACCAAACCTTAAATCCAAAACCTAACCCTTACCCAAACCTTAAATCTAAAACCTAACCCAAACCTTAATTCTGAAATCAACCCTAAAACCTAATCCCTACACAAACCTTAAATCTAAAACCTAACCCAAACCTTAAATCTAACCATACAACTAACTCTAACCTCAACCATGAAATAAACCCTAAAACCTAACCCTAAACCAAACCTTAAATCTAAAACCTAACCCTAAACCAAACCTTAAATCTAAAACCTTACCCCTACACAAACCTTAATTCTAAAATCAACCCTAAATCCTAACCCCTACACAAACCTTAAATCTAAAACCTAACCCCTACACAAACCTTAAATCTAAAACCTAACCCCATTCCAAACCTTAAATCTAAAACCTAAACCTAACCCAAACCTTAAATCTAAAACCTCACCCTAACCCAGACCTTGATTCTGAAATCAACCCTAAAGCCTAACCCCTACACAAACCTTAAATCTAAAACCTAACCCTTCCCAAACCTTAAATCTAAAACCTAACCCCAACCCAAACCTTAAATCTAAAATCTAACCCTATCCCAAACCTTAAATCTAAAATCTAACCCCTACACAAACCTTAAATCTAAAACCTAACCCTTACCCAAACCTTAAATCTAAAACCTAACCCCAACCCAAACCTTAAATCTAAAACTTAACCCCTACACAAACCTTAAATCTAAAATCTAACCCGTACACAAACCTTAAATATAAAACCTAACCCAAACCTTAAATCTAAAACTTAACCCCTACACAAACCTTAAATCTAAAACCTAACCCTAAACCAAACCTTAAATCTAAAACCTAACCCAAACCTTAATTCTGAAATCAACCCTAAAACCTAACCCCTACACAAACCTTAAATCTAAAACCTAACCCTTACCCAAACCTTAAATCTAAAACCTAACCCCAACCCAAACCTTAAATCTAAAACTTAACCCCTACACAAACCTTAAATCTAAAACCTAACCCCAACCCAAACCTTAAATCTAAAACTTAACCCCCTACACAAACCTTAAATCTAAAATCTAACCCCTACACAAACCTCTGAGACTTCGCGAGCGTGCCTTTTGCGCGTAGTAGAGGGTGTCCCTGCTGTCAGAATGGCCAAAATTAGCTACTACCAAAATGTTAGGGAAGTACTTACCAAAGGGTCATGGGTATTACAAAAGTGTCCTGATGGCTCTAGAATGATCAAACGGGCCTTTGTGACACACCTTAGGGAAAATATTACCGAAGCGTACTATATGACCAAGACGTCCTGATGACCTCAGAGTGACCAACCCGACCTTTGTGACACACCCTAGGGAAAATATTACCGAAGCGTACTATATGACCAAGACGTCCTCATGACGTCAGAGTACCCATCCCCCACTCATAAATGTACTCATGATGTCAGAGTGCCCATCCCCCACTCATATATGTCCTCATGACTTCAGAGTGCCCATCCCCCACTCATATATGTCCTCATGACTTCAGAGTGCCCATCCCCCACTCATGTATGACCAAGAGGTCCTCATGACTTCAGAGTGCCCATCCCCCACTCATGTATGACCAAGAGGTCCTCATGACTTCAGAGTGCCCATCCCCCACTCATATATGTCCTCATGACTTCAGAGTGCCCATCCCCCACTCATGTATGACCAAGAGGTCCTCATGACTTCAGAGTGCCCATCCCCCACTCATATATGACCAAGAGGTCCTCATGACTTCAGAGTGCCCATCCCCCACTCATATATGTCCTCATGACTTCAGAGTGCCCATCCCCCACTCATATATGACCAAGAGGTCCTCATGACTTCAGAGTGCCCATCCCCCAGTCATATGTGACCAAGAGGTCCTCATGACTTCAGAGTGCCCATCCCCCCCACCTTTGTGCACAGTGCCTAGGTGGAGTATTACCAAAGAGGTTAGTAGTTAGCGACATATATTACCAAAGTGTCTTCCATATTAAAACAAGTGTTCCAGGATATTGTAACTACTTTCAAAAAATCCAAAACGCACCAAACTTGTCAGGGGACATCAGTTGACCCTCCTCAGGCGTTTTTGAAACTAATTTTTACCCTAGGTGTGACAGAGTAGAAACTAGGTTTCCCCAAGTCCAAACTCGAAGAAAACTGGTCAGATGTGATCAGTGAGGCATCCTGAACAGTTATGTACACTTAGTTATATTCTGGGTTGTTTACAAAGTGCAGTTAGTGAAAATATTACCATAGTGGTTTGCGTATTACGAAGAAGTCATAAGTAATCTCTAAGTATTTCTAACCAGAAAAAAATTATTGAAATCATTCAAAAAGTGGTCAGGAGTCACCAGGATAGTGTGTTACTTATTTTGAGACACTTTTGAAAATTCTACATGTTAAGCAATAGAAACCGTAATGGTTAGGACTTTGATTACAAAACGGTCTCTGATTACCAAAGTGGTTTTTCTAAGTTTTCGGACACACCGTAAGTCTGACCGACACCAAACTTGACCGGGTGGGTCGCCTCGACGAGCCGCACCTAATGACCAAACAGTTTGGGGTCTTGACCCTTGGAATCCCAGAAAAAAAACACATGTCCTTTTCTCATAAAAGCAACATTTTAGGTGAAATTTCTTAGTGTCATTTGATGCGTCTCCCCGTCCCCAACACGTAGGTGTAGGTAATATGTAGGTGGGACCTATAGTTTGGCTACAAACGCTGAAAAACCCTCTTAGTAATATGACACCCTTATGTAATAAAAGCCCTAACGCATCCCAAATTTGACAGAAACGTCCTAGAATCTCAAAAATAGTGTCAAACTACCCGCCTGTCCCTCCCCAACATGTAGGTGTAGGTTTCATGTAGATATGACCTACAGTTTGGCTGCAAACGCTGAAAAATCCTCTTGGTAATCCGAGACCTTTATGTAATAAAAGCCCTAACACATCCCAAATTTGACTGGAACGTCCTAAAAACACCAAAAGAGTGTCACATGACTCGTTCAGATGAAGAAAGGCAAGTTGTTAGGACTCATATTACAAAACGGTCTCTGATTACCAAAGTGGTTTTTCCGAGTTTTCGGACACACAGTAAGTCTGACCGACACCAAACTTGACCGGGTGGGTCGCCTCGACGAGCCGCACATAATGACCAAACAGTTTGGGGTCTTGACCCTTGGAATCCCTGAAAAAAAAACACGTCATTTTCTCATAAAAGCAACATTTTAGGTGAAATTTCTTAGAGTCATTTGATGCGTCTCCCCGTCCCCAACACGTAGGTGTAGGTTATATGTAGGTGGGACCTACAGTTTGGCTACAAACGCTGAAAAACCCTCTTGGTAATACGAGACCCTTATGTAATAAAAGCCCTAACACATCCCAAATTTGACAGAAACGTCCTAAAAACACCAAAAGAGTGTCACACGACTCGTTCAGATGAAGAAAGGCAAGTTGTTAGGACTTATATTACAAAACGGTCTCTGATTACCAAAGTGGTTTTTCCGAGTTTTCGGACACACGGTAAGTCTGACCGACACCAAACTTGACCGGGTGGGTCGCCTCGACGAGACGCACCAAATGACCAAACGGTTTATCCCTAGGTTGACCGGAAATGGTGGTTGCCATAGAAGCCCCATTCATTTTTGGACTTCCATTTTGAATGGGGAGCTATGAGGAGAATGACACTCGACTATTATAGCACTTTTTATCAACGCACGGGTCTGGTAGTTTGCGGGCTAGTAGAAGGGGACGTGCCGCACCACGTATCCAAGCCCCGCCCCTCCCATGGGGCGTGAATCCAAAGTATCGTTCCTGACACCTAACCGAAGCGGGAGTTGGACGTGAGCGTGAGTCGTGTCCCCGAGACGAAGAATCTGGGCAGTAAATTTTTAGTTTAGTTAGGCCTTAATATTACATAAGTGGCATGATATTACTAAAGAGTCATATGACCATATTTTATTGACCTTTCGACCCAGGGACACCAAATTCGGGCACGCGCACCGAATGACCGAGCCGAACGCGTGTGCGAAGGTCCCGCGGCCCTGCGACCTTGCCTTCTATTTTTCCACAATAAAACAACTTTTTGTAAAGTGAGGCCTTCTCGCAGGCCATAAGCCTAAGTGCAGGCCCGGGTGGATTTTCACAAAGTGCTATTATAGCACTTTTTGTCAACGCACGGGTCTGGTACTTTGCGGGCTGGTAGAAGGGGACGTGCCGCACCGCATATCGAAGCCCCGCCCCTCCGAGGGGGCGGGAACTCTAAGTAGAGTTCCGATCCCCTAATCGAAGCGGGAGTTGGACGAGAGCGCGCGACAAGTGCCCTAGAGGTCATTTTGACCCCTGTTGACCTTTGAGGTTAGAACCAAATATTACACTAAAGTCATCGTATTACCAAAGAGTATACGGCCATAACTCGGAGGCCCTTGGAGTGAGGGGCCCCAGACGCACGTATGAGTTGCGGCTCGTCGGCCCGCTCTGGCACGCCGACTTTCGTGACCCTGCGACCTCGCCTTCCGTAGGAAGGCCCCGAAATTTTTTTAGTCCCATTCAAACGCCCATAGGCAGAAATGTCGGGGGCCGTCCCTCGGCGACCTTTCGACCTTCGGACCCGAAATTTCGATATGTCGCTCGTCCCTCGGCCCTTTACCGCATATCCGAGTTTCGCGAGCCTCCGACGTTCCGTTCACTTTTGAATGGTTTTTAAACCTCGAAAACGGCAAAGTCCTCTTAAGGTACACAGGTCTAACAGCCTCCCGGTTTTGGAAATTGGCTATTTTGACACTATTTTCAGGAGGGCGGTACCGCCTCCAAATTCGGAGGGGCGCGTCCTCGACCCGTGCCGCTACTCGTGTCCGAGCCCCGCCCCTCCAGGGGGGCGGGAACTCCAAGTAGAGTTCTGAGCCCCTAATCGAAGTGGGAGTTGGAGGTGAGCGTGAGTCGTGACCCCCTGGTGGTGAATCTGGCATTTGGATTTTGGAAGTTAGGACGAAATATTACATAAGTGGCATGATATTACGAAAGAGTCATATGGCCATATTTTATTGACCTTTTGACCCAGGGACACCAAATTCGGGCAGACGCACCGACTGACCGAGCCGAACGCGTGTGAGAAGGTCCCGCGGCCCTGCGACCTTGCCTTCTATTTTTTCCACAATAAAACAACTTTTTGTAAAGTGAGGCCTTCTCGCAGGCCATAAGCCTAAGTGCAGGCCTGGTGGATTTTCACAAAGTGCTATTATAGCACTTTTTGTCAACGCATGGGTCTGGTACTTTGCGGGCTGGTAGAAGGGGACCTGCCGCACCGCATATCGAAGCCAACTCCAAGTAGAGTTCCGGTCACCTAAACGAAGCGGGAGTTGGAGGTGAGCGTGAGTCGTGACCCCCTGGTGGTGAATCTGGCATTTGGATTTTGGAAGTTAGGACGAAATATTACATAAGTGGCCTGATATTACGAAAGAGTCATATGACCATATTTTATTGACCTTTCGACCCAGGGACACCAAATTCGGGCACACGCACCGACTGACCGAGCCGAACGCGTGTGCGAAGGTTCCGCGGCCCTGTGACCTTGCCTTCTATTTTTGCACAATAAAACAACTTTAAAGTGAGGCCTTCTCGCAGGCCATAAGCCTAAGTGCAGCAGGCCTGGTGGATTTTCACAAAGTGCTATTATAGCACTTTTTGTCAACGCATGGGTCTGGTACTTTGCGGGCTGGTAGAAGGGGACGTGCCGCACCGCATATCGAAGCTCCGCCCCTCCTGGGGGGCGGGAACTCCAAGTAGAGTTCCGGTCACCTAACCGAAGCGGGAGTTGGATGTGAGCGCGAGTCGTGGGCCCCTGGTGGAGAATCTGGTCAGTAATTTTTTTGTGGTTAGGGCTTAATATTACATTAGTGTCATATATTACCAAGGTGTCCTCAAGCTCACAATCCCATGACTTGCACTCATCTGGTACAAAACTTGAAGAATACCCCTCCTGTCTCAGAGTGAAAATTTCACTAAGTCTTGACCATACAAAAGACTTAGGCAAACGTATCACGCTTTGCCAAACGCTCAGAGAGCCTCGGCTGAGCGAGCCGGCAAACACCTAAGGGGTACCCCTTGCCTCTCTGGTCCAGAAATCGCTCCGAGTCGAAAGTGCTCGGATCGGCCCCCGAGTCTGGGGGGGGGGGCCCGGGGGGCGTGTCGGACCCTCCCGCCGACTCTGGGAGTGATCCGAAGTGCTTTGACGCAAAGCTGGTCCGGGGCCCCCAGGGACCTGTTGGGGGGGTGTGGCACCGCCCCAGACCCCGCCTACCGATTGGGGGCGTCAACCTGAGTGATTTGGGACTTAGTCATTTTTGGGACCCCATTTGGGTGTAGTTAGGACCCATATTACCTAACCGTCATATGACGTCACTCATGACACTTTGGTAATGTGGGCGGACCCCCTATGGTTAGGACATATATGACCTAAGAGTCACCATGACACCTTGGTAACATAGCCACACCCCCCTAGGACACACCCCCCACCTGTGGGCGGGATCGGAGCACTAAAATAAGTTTCATGGTGATACCAAAGTGGCTGGGCCACTTTGGTCAAAATACTGCCCCTACCCTGAAGTTCCATGACTCCTTTGCACATCCTCTCTCCTATACTTTTGAATGGGAAAGTTAGTGTCCCAAATGCGTAGAGGTCATCTGCACATCCACAACTACGGCTAATGTTGAGCATGACGTTTTGGTGAAAAACGCCCTACCCCTTACCCAAACCTTAAATCTAAAACCTAACCCCAACCCAAACCTTAAATCTAAAATCTAACCCCTACACAAACCTTAAATCTAAAACCTAACCCTAAACCAAACCTTAAATCTAAAACCTAACCCTAACCCAAACCTTAATTCTGAAATCAACCCTAAAACCTAACCCCTACACAAACCTTAAATCTAAAACCTAACCCCTACAACCTAACCCTAACCCAAACCTTAAATCTAAAACTTAACCCCTACACAAACCTTAAATCTAAAATCTACCCTAAAACCTTAACCCAATTCGTAACAGCTTATTTTTCTTTACAGTTTTACACATCATTACAGACATCATTGATTTGAGTTATAAAGAAACATAGAGTTTCCTTTGCAATACTGAAATGTAACCAAACATTCCGAAGGCTTCAGTCCTGTATCTCAGGTGTTGATTGACAGCCTCAGATCGGTTTAAAGTAACCAATCAGCTACTTCACTGAACTCAAAAGCGTTTACCCGTCTATTACAGCCCGAGCGTTCTCCTTCAGAGCGGAGAGTGAAAGCACACGCCATTAAACTCAAACAGAGCCTGAGTGGATATCCATACGTTCCTCCCTCACTTCAGAGGCGGCCATTTAGAACCCTTTCTCCATTGATTTCAGCCTCTCCACTGCTGAAATACAATGCGCTCAAGGGGAAATGAATTAAAGGAAAAAGGAGCCCTTGAATTCACTCCCAGAATACGGCAGATAAAATCAGAGGAGGGGTTTGTAAATTCCAGCCTTGTGAACTCAGAGGAGATGACGAATACTGGACGTGTTCCAAGGACAGGCTAGTTTGTTTATGACTTCCATGTTGTTTTAATGCGAATTCCCACACGGCCGCTGCCCTTGGTCTGGAAAAACAGATGCACAGCTTGTAAGCGATCTATAGAACAAGGATTTAAAGGTCACTGCATATGGATCACGTCACCATCCCTCAAATGTCAAGGCTGCAGGCTTGAGAGTCATGCAATGCACTGAGACATATGCAGCATTTACATTGACCTAGTTCATTAACATTAATCATTTAAGGCATTTTGTATCATATATAAATTTGTCAAACTCTACAACTGTACAGATTGGTTTAAACTGAAGACTTGAAAAAATAATAATAATATTTTTTGTATACACTACAGCCCAAAGGTTGGCAATTATGTTTGGCCACATTTTTGGAAAATGAAGTGTAATAGAATGGACTGCTACTGTGTTGAACCCAATTGCAGAACAGTTGATCTCAAAGCAGGTAATACCAGGAAGAAAGAAAAAAATAAATGAATTCGTGTCGTCACGGCACAATACACTACCGCTGCCCTGGCTAGTAAAATGGGACACAGCCAGGAAAAAACGCCCTTATAAGGATATAGGGAGCCCAAGAACAGGCAGAAAAAGTGTGGAAAAAGTGGAAACTGAAGTCACGACGAATGCGACAGAGAGAGAGGTATGTAAACAAAAGCTCACCAGAGAAAATTTTTTATTTTTTTATTTTTCATTATCGTTAATTATAGTTCATACAATCTCACGGGCCAGATGTTTCAGGCCTGCGGACCACATCTGGCCAACAGGCCGCCCATTGCCGACTCCAGCTGCACAGTGTTGGTGTTTGCTTCCAGAATACTCTGGTATTTACAAGCACAAAGCTTGATTCTCATTGTTATCTTGCACCTCACCAACAGTCGATATTCACACCTTCTTTCGGTGCTTGTAAATGTACCTACACTGACTTTCTGGCGTATTGCTATTTCTCTTGGCAATGGAAAACAGTGGTGTGCCACTGACTGAATACAACCTAGAAAGACGTGAACAGTCAGATGTTCATTGCTATCTTGGTAGTGATTTTTCAACACATGCGTAACCTCACACATGTACGTACACCCCCACTTGTTACGCACATGTGGACAAGCAGCAGTGGACAAACCCAGCTTTTACATCAACAATAAACAGAATAAACAAGAGTGAAAGAGCAGATTAGTTTCTTTTACTGAGAAAAATCCACCAAAATCAGAGCGCACCTGACTCTTAAAGGTAATGGCAGGTGACACACTGATTAGTTTATTGGTGTATTGGATTATTACACCCAAAATTAACCACACACATGATTAATTAAGAGAATTAGTACATGCCTGTTGCACATTTTGAGCTGCACAAGTTGTACTTTTCCCGTCGTTACGATAGCAAAAACACACTGACATACCCTAAATCAAGCTGCATGGTGTGCAGTTGACGATTAGCTTATTAATAACTAAAATAAAGCCCTAAGTCTTGCTACAAGAGTGGATGAAAGGTTCTCAAATGGTAGTTCTCTATTAGGTAGTGTACCTCTTGGTGAGAAATCAGTTGACTACTAAACATGCCCTTTTTTGCCCACTTTGAGAGTCTTAAGAGGGGGAGCAGTGTTTGACTGAGACAAAATGGGTGGTCATTTGAACTAATTGACTGTTATCTAGGTGGTTCGTTGGGCAGCTACTAAACCTAAACCTAAAATCCTACCCCTACCCCTAACCTCAACCCAACCCTAAATCAACCCTAAAACTATACCCTAACCCAAACCTTAACCTAAATCTAAAAACCAACCCCAACCCTAACCTCAACCCAACCATGAATCAATTCTAAAATCAACCCCTAACCCAAGCCTTAACCTAAACCTTAAAACCTACCCCTACCCCTAACCTCAACCCAACCCTGAATCAACCCTAAAACTAAACCCTAACCCAAACGTTAACCTAAACCTACCCCTACCCCTAACCTCAACTCAACCATGAATCAACCCTAAAACTAAACCCTAACCCAAACCTTAACCTAAATCTAAAAACCTACACCTACCCCTAACCTCAACCCAACCATGAATCAATTCTAAAATCAACCCCTAACCCAAGCCTGAACCTAAACCTTAAACCTACCCCTACCCCTAACCTCAACCCAACCCTGAACCAACCCTAAAACTAAACCCTAACCCAAACCTTAACCTAAATCTAAAAATCTACCCCAACCCTAACCTCAACCCAACCCTGAATCAACCCTAAACCATACCCTAACCCTGAAAAGCCCTTTCATTATTTTGTCTTATTACCAGATTTCTCAGTAGATGCTTAGCAACAGCATCAATCATAAAAGTCTTTGCAAATAATAAAATCTAATTTGATTTATTGCCTTTACAGTTTCCTTCACAAAAGGATGTTACATGTCCAATCAGCCACTTCTATGTTTAAAAGCTTAAATTGGTAAAAAAAAAAAAAAAAAAAAAAGCACAGCTCAAAGATGTAAATTATCCAATGATCCCAATAAATGCCCACCACTTAAACCCCTACCTTACACTTCCACTTTATGAGTTTCTTCTGATATATAAAGTAAAGAGTATAGGTTGTTGGAAAAGGAAGAGGTTGTCTCCAAACTTTTGAAAAAGAACCCCACACCATAATAGTAATGATCCCCCCTCAACCAAACTTTACAATCAGCACAATACAATCAGATAAGTACCATTCTCCACACAACAGCCAAACTCTGACTCATCTGTTGGGTTGCCAGATGGAGAATTGTGATTTTGTTTTCACTCCAGAAAACACATCTGTTTGGTGATGGAAGGCTTGGTTGGAGCTGCTTGGCCCCTAACTTATACTTCCACCTTATAAGCTTCTTCTCATGTACAGATTTGGGAAAAAATAAGAGAGCACTTCAGTTTCTAAATCAGTGTGTCTGATTTTGCTCTTTATAGGTTAATGTTTAAGTAAAATGAACATTGTTGTTTTATTCTATAAACTACAGACAACATTTATCCTAAATTCCCCCCAAAAATATCGTCATTTAGAGCATTTATTTGCAGAACAAATGAGAAATGACTGAAATAACAAAAAAAAAAAAAAAACATGCAGAGCTTTCAGACCTCAAATAATTCAAAGATAAAAAAAAGTTCATATTCATAAAGTTTTAATAGTTCAGAAATCAATATTTGGTGGAATAACCCTGGTTTTTAATCACAGTTTTTTTTATGCATCTTGGCATCATGTTCTCCTCCACCAGTCTTACACACTGCTTTTGGACAACTTTATGCTTTAGACTCCTGGTGCAAAAATTCAAGCAGTCAGGGCATTCATCAATCACTTGGGTTAATATTTGCTGACACTATAGTAACATTTGATTGACTGAAAAGAAACGATTTTGATGCAGCATCTAAACTTCGGTATTGTAGCGTATTACATTCCGTTTTATGCAAAACAGTCGTATCAGCGCTATCAGAGCAGTCGGAATCACTGGCACTGCCTGATAAGTTCCCAGACATCCTCCCACTGAGGAGAAGCAGAAGAGCCTACATCTCCATCAGGATGACGGATGAAGCGTGAGACTGTAAGAGAGTGTGACACAGAAAGGAAAAGAGAGAGAAAAAAGAGAAAGAGAGAGAAAGAGAGATAGAAGGGAGTATATATATATATGTGTGTGTGTGTGTGCAAGAAAGAAGGTCAAAGCCGTGGAAAGTGTTCGCTAATCGAGCTTTGAAGACTAGCGCACTAGCTGTAGGCTGGTTGCTAAATGAGCCTGAAAGTATATAAATAAACACAAGCGCTGACATTCCCTCAACTCCCTCACGCTTATTTACACAACACTTTTTTCTCTCTTTTTTTTTACAGG
Organism: Astyanax mexicanus; assembly: GCF_023375975.1. Taxonomy (NCBI): domain Eukaryota; kingdom Metazoa; phylum Chordata; class Actinopteri; order Characiformes; family Acestrorhamphidae; genus Astyanax; species Astyanax mexicanus. Next base: position 6,032,552 of record NC_064429.1, read on the forward strand.
ATTTTTTTCATTGTTAGTTGCCTCTAGTTCCCATTATATCACACCTCTAAACTGGGCTCCAACAGTTCCAGCAGTCAGTTACACCGGCTAAATAAATATCTGATTGTAGCCTACACTGAAAAAAATGATGCGAACAATTTATTTAAAAAAAGTTCTGCAGCTTTCTGAATTTGCTTTTTCTTTAAAGTAAATTTAATTTCATGTGAATTTAAGTAACTTCAACTCAAAGTTTCAAGACTTAAATGTTACATAGAGTAAATAAGTGAACTGAACTTCAGTCAATCCTTTCTTTAAGTAAACTTTACTTCATTTCTAAATACAATATAAGATTTATTTTTTTAAACAGACCAAGTCTCACTGTCTCAACACATGGGTTGCATTTAATACATTATTTTTAGTATACTATTAGTATTACATACCATCCATGTGTTGAGACAGTGTAATATGTGTGTTTTAACTAAAATATAAAAATTTCAGAAATTATAATATTAAAAGTAACTATAATTAGGTAATATTGTATGCAGAAATTAAGTAAAGGTAACCAAAAGAAAAAAATGATTTAGCAAAAATAAATGAAGTAAAGTTTACTAAAAGAAAGGATTGATTCAGTAAAATAAATGAAGTAAAGTGTACTAAAAGAAAGGTTTGTCTGAAGTTCAGTTCACTTATTTACTCTATGTAACATTTAAGTCTTAAAACCGAGTTTAAGTTACTTAAATTTATCTGACATTAAATTTACTTAAAAAAAGCGACTGCCAAAAGGTTGCAAAACTTTTTTTAAATAAAATTTTACTCATCATTTTTTCCAGTGTATAGTTTGAAAATAAACTGCCCCTACATTAGAAATCTTTGTTACTGAAGTTTTGTTTCCATCTATTGTGACGGCACCCTGGGGATAGGGGAGGCACCGCATTAAAAAAAAAATAAATAAATAAATATATATATATATATATATATATATATGCAGATTTAATCTGAATTAACTCATTATTACACACAAAGAGGAATGTTAACCTTTACCTTTACTGTAAATAAAAAAAATAAAATAAATATAAATAAAATTCAGTCTATTTAAAAAAAAAAATATTGAGCTATTCAAATATGTCCATACATTTCCTGTCAACCCTGTAATCTTAGGATAACCCCATGATTACGCTGGACAACATGATTTCTGTGTAGTCCAAAGTATTAGAAGAATGATCTATAGTCAAAACTGTAAAAAATGTCAAAAATGACTGTAAAAATTCATAGTCTTCTAATAATGACCCAAATATGCTTATATATATATATATATATATATATATATATATATATATTGAAGGTGTGGTTATCTGCAATCACATCGCTATGGAAAAAAAATAGGAGACCACTTCAGTTTCTGAATCAGTTTCTCTGATTTTGCTAAGTTTATGTTTGAGTAAAATCAACATTGTTGTTTTATTCTATAAACTACAGACATAATTTCTCCCAAATTCCAAATAAAAATATTGTCATTTACAGCATTTATTTGCAGAACAAACGACAAAAAGATGCAGAGCTTTCAGACCTCAAATATGCAAGGAAAACAAGACATTAATATCCATAAAGTTTTAAGAGTTTAGAAATCAATATTTGGTGGATTTGGTGAATCACAGTTGTTTTCATGCATCTCGGCATCGTGCTCTTCTCCTCCACCAGTCTTACACACTGCTTTTGGATAACTTTATGCTGCTTTATTCCTGGTGCAAAATTCAAGGGAGATTTTCAATTTGGTAAAATCAAAGAAACTCATAATTTTTAGGTGGTCTCTTTTTTTGTTTTTTTTACAGAGATGTGTATGTATATTTCTTGGTTCTAACATTTTCCTAATGACCAGATTAGACTCTTACATCTTTCATGCTGTGTATCTGAGGGAACAGCGGCGCTACAAATGGGATCAGGGAAGCGTCTCAGTGGCAATTCGGGGAAGAAGGCTCTGTGAAGTTGTTGACGTCGGCTTTTCTATCGGCCTTTGATGCTTTTCTCTTGTGCGTTTTCTTTGTTCTGAGAAAGTGACTCTGTGGGTCTTGACAGTGACTGCAGGCTCGGCGGCGTTTGTTTTGTTCGCTTTGACGTAAAACGCAAGGGTTTGAGAATTCGCCGGGATTGAAAGTGGAAATCGATGTGGCAGAGTGCAGTCAGTCAGTGGAGCCGGGATGTACAGTAGCCTCCAGGTGTGGACTGGGTTTCCAGCGAAGTGATGGATCTACAGTGTCAATGCCACTGGCCCTCACAAGAGACTCTGCACTTACGGTTTTGATGTATAATTTATTGGGCTAATGGAGAGTCGTGGAACATCCTGGAACCTTCCCTTTAGCAACACACATCTAAAAACAGCAGGAGACGTGTGGTGCATAGACTGTGTATAGCTGGATAGAGCATCGTCTTTAAAAGTGAAGCTATCACAGATCTGGGCGCCCCCTGCTGTTCGGTTGCAGAAAGCTGTGTAACCCCACCCATCCCCCATGGCAAAACAGACAACTTTCAATCAATATACTGTAATTCTACCTCCATTATTTAAATGCAGCAGCTAGTGTAACGTTATTCAGCTCTATTTAAAAAAAGGTGTGGTTATTGGTGTGTAAAAGGGCTGGGTTACACCTCTAGCCGTGGTGGGACCAATGACTGTATGGGTGGGACCATAGACTGTGTGAGCTCTGTGGAGGCAGCCCTCAGGGGCGGGGTTATTTAAATGAGTAGGCTGTCTCTCCACAGTCTTTCTCCCTCCTCTGGTCTCTACTGCGCTCTACAGACTCGGCTTTCAGGATCGCCAACATGGAGAAAGATTTTGGCTCCATTTTCATCGAATGAATGGGAACGGCGACACGGCGTCCATCTTTTTTACAGTCTCTGGTGTGGTGGGATTACAGTACGGCCGAAGGCAAAGGAGGATAGGTTCAAGAGATGTTGGAGTTTTAAAGAATGTTGTTGGTTTGCTCGTTTGCTTTACCGAGTAATTCAGAGCTAAGAAAAGCTAAAAAATGGTTCGAATTTGACTATGAAACATCACCCTTGAATTAGAATTGAGATCGGTAGGTGTATTTTTACAACAGTTCTGTTTACACTAATTACACTGTGTGGAACTATAGGTTTACATAGGATCTCCGGTGGATTTGACGAGTTCAGCACTGCTGAAAGCCTGAATTCCAGGTGACTCTACCTCATAAAACTGACTGAGAAAATCCAGCCAAGATATGTAAACCTGTCTGTATCTAGGCAAGAATCTAAAATATAAAAAAACATATTCTTAAATTCAGATTGTCCAACTTTTTAGCTTTCAGCTGGTACTGTGCATGGTTACAGCATGTTAGGCTGGTCAATAGATCAGGTCAATAGTATCAGTTGTGACCATTAGTTTTAAAGTGCTCCACCTAAAAAATGACAAGCCAAAATGTGTCACATTTCAGCAGGGTAGACCTACCAGGACAAGAAATAGACAGGAAATAGAAAAACAAGCAAGCATTTCTCAGCGAATGGGAAAAAACATTAATCTCAAATGGCCAAAATCATCAACTTCATCCTGTCCTCCACTTTCCTCCACCTCCTGACATGATGATAAATGGCTCCCTGCAGCTCTCTGCCATCTTTCCAGTTTATCACTCATGTTTCCACCCATCAGAAAGGACAACAGCCTAATAGGGCCATTTTCCGTGATGGATTTCCCATCATGCCACTCACATAACTCAACATTGGTGAAAAAGCGTCTCGAGGGGATTCTCAATTAATTTCCCGGCAACCCAAACCCAATTACGCCCGTGTTCCCCGTCTGTAAGAATCAGCTGGGCTGGTTCTGTGGCCGTTGGCAGCTGCGGCGTTGAGGATGATTTGTTGCAGGGCTGTTGATGTTCTCGGTACTCAGTGTACTACTGTATGGTTTATGGGTTCTCCGCTCTGGTAGATCATAACTCATAGATCTTTTGACAGAACCAGAAAAGACTCTAGACTGGATGTTGGTTTTCAGGCAGGAGTATCACATGGACAAACATGGATATAGAGAATTTGTGGCTTTCAAAAAAAAGGGAATGCGTGACCCCACAGACAGAAGTGAGATGCTTGCAATAAAAATTAGGAGTAGCTTTCATAATCAGGGCTAAAAAAAACTAAACTAACAAACGTGACCTGAGTACAAGCAACAGTACAAACCAGAAACAAGACTGACCAAAACATTAGAGCCAAATCACAGTTCCAAAGGGATAAACAACAAACGACAAATAAGGGTCCAAGAGGACTAACCAAAAAGGGAAATACAAAACCAAAAATAGAGCATACACGGAAATCGATAAACAAAGAAATAACGCAACTAAGCTGCCTCCAAATTTACAAACTATTAAACAATCAACAGTGTATTGTTTCAACCTATTTTTAGATGACTTGATGCATAAAAAATGTTATGTTTTTGGTGCAGAAATATTTGGATGGTTGCTTTCACTGAAGCTTTTGGTCCAACTCCTTGCAATTATGTTATTTAACTACTCAAAACTCAAATGAATGGAACCAGGCAGCACTGCGGAAATTGCAAAAAAATTTACCCCACTTTAAAGAAAACTGTATTAAATGTATGTCATGACTTGGCAGGAGTCAGACACAAGCAGATGCTAATCAAAATATATTTATTAAATATATTTATTTAATAAAGCATCAGACAAAGGGATAGTCAGAATGAGCAAAGGTCAACACCGGTAAAGAGAGCAGCAAGAGAGAGTAAACATACTAAAGTCATAATATAATCCAAGGATCATACACAGCAAGACCATATAAGAGGGCAGGCAAAAATTAGGGTCGTAAAATACTAAAAAGGTTACATACGAGAAAGTTTACAATGGCGGGGAAAACATCTTGTATGAGGATAAACTGTCAATACTCATCAAGGAGTGTAAGAAGTGCCGGTGTATATATAGTGTGTGTAACAGGTAAAATCAATATTCAGGTGATATTCAGGCTTCCTAGAAGTGCTGCGTACAGCGTCATGTGATCGTGAACAGGACTGATATCAGTGTGTGGTACATCCAAGATTAATATTATTCCTTTATATGTACAATAATGTGCTCATATAGAGAAAATCTTGTGTAATAAATATGTTATTATATTGCTATTATACTGACCCACCTGTTAGACCTGAGCTCACCAGTGTGTAGACCACTGAAGTCGTGTCGTCATTTTATAGTCGGCGCCATGTTGTTTATGCCCATATTTGGGGTTCCATGTCGAAGCCGTACATGTAAACGGCGACTTTGAATGGGCTTTTTTTTTAAAAACTGGCCTCATTCTGGTCACATTCTGTGGTAAATAAATATGTTCAGAATCCTGTACGTTTTATTCTGTGTACATTTACCTCATAAATATCACCTTTCCTCTGAATTACGAGATCGTTTAAGGGTAGTAAACTACCCTTACAAAAATGCTAACTTTAAGCTAATGCTTAACTGACGTCACAGCGCAGTGGCTGGAAATGACCCCGGACTGGATTCTGCATAACACCCTATGCTTCCCTATTATGCGCTTCCCTGCAGGTTTAGTATTTAATTACGGACATTAGTTTAAACTAATTACAACACCTGACCCAAATAATCAACTAACAACTAAATAATCAACTAATCAACTAACTACCTGCCCTCACTGAGGCAACAACCAACCAGAAACACCCATTTAGTTCACTGCATAATAAAGAGGGTAAATGTTAAACGTGTTACAGCTGGTTCTGGAGTATCACTGTCCTGTTTAGTGATTTTATGCTGTATCACTCTCAGCTCTTCTCAGTAAGAGCAGTTAGTTCATTATTTGGATCAGCTGTGTGTAAAATGCTCCTAACTTACGGCTGGAGGTTTCGCTGGTGTTGCGCCAAAAAGAGTCCCCTGCTGATCTCTGTAGGGGCGCTGGGAGGTCAGTTAACTGCTGCAGTTAGTGCTGTAGCATTAGCATTAGCAAGTTAGCATTTTTCTCATTACGATTTTTAAACGACCTCGTAATTCAGAGGATCCAGTGTTTTTCAGAAGTAAAATGTACACAGAATAAAACGTACAGGGGTCTGAACAAATTTATTTACCACAGAATGTGACAGAGGCCAGTTTTTGAAAACCCTATTCATTTTTCTCATAGGAAAAAACGCTTAGATACGGAAGCCGTACGAGGACTACAGAATGACGCACGACTTCAGTGGTCTATTTCACAGCGGATGTTGAAAATGTTTGCTGAGTAAACACCTCCGCTAAAGCAACGTGCAGGCGCTCTGAGGCTTCCTGGCCATTAATCACAACCAATATTTGATATACGCTTAATTCATGAGCAATTACGCTCGTGCATCTGCTCGTGCCTCTCTCGCTTCATCATCTGTTTTGGGGTTTTTCATCCTTTTTTCCTGAAATTTCATCAATCACAGCTGACAGCACTGAAGGGGCTTATTCCAGCTCATGCGCTTTTACTGCTAAACCTTTTATTCAGCTTCTGGTTAGCTGCCCATTTCATCCAGTGCCAGAAAATAAATGATGCTAAGTGAGTTTACGTTTCGTAAATGCTTACAGTGAGCTTCTGTGGTTTTAAAGTGATAGTTGTAAGAAAAAAAGCTTTTTTTTATCTTTATCTATTTTATCATTGATTTTTTTACTGCAGTTCTTCACCTGCAAGTCAAAGGCTCAATCCCATTTCACACCTTTGCCCTACCACTTACCCCTTCCCCTTGTTTCCGAGCGTAACCCTTCTCCTTGGAACAGAGTTATAAGGGAAAGGGGTATAATTCTGATATGTCATCAGGAGCGCTAAAGTTCAGTAACCTAGCTGCTGCTGCTGATTAACTAGTCAACTTTAGGGCTTTATTTTTTTGTATATCTTCAGAAACGGTGAAGATGGAAAAGAAATTAATTATTATTGTCCATTTCTTAATTTCTCTGTGATGGGGAGCTGAAACTAGCTTTGATTAGCTTTCATTTTATTTGATCTTATTTTTCCGTTCAGTCTTAAATGCCGCAGCCCCTGCCACCTGTTGCACCATTTAAGGTGGAACGGGAAAGTTAGCTAGCTAGCTAGCAACTGAGACAAATGACTAGCGATCTTTTTTTATGCTTGTTATTAAGAATTCGGCCATAAAACATTGAAACTACACATTAAACTATGGTGATATAGTGCTAATTAACACTTTTAACAAGGAAAACACTTACACATTTGTGGGTTTCTTACCAGTGATTCTCATACTCATACTCTCATTCACCTACCCCTCCAGCCTAACAAGAATCGGAACACCCTACCCCTCAACGTGAACACGCAAAACGTGAAATGAGATTGGGCCCAAGTCTAATACTTCTCTTCACTGCTGAAACTAAGACTTAGTCCAGTCATCATCTTTAGCTGAGCTATAGACTAGCTAAAGAGCTAAAGGCTAAAGCTGTTTCCATGTGGGTCAGCCAGACGTCTTCCTGTATCAGTTTTCTCCAGTTTTCAAGACTCTTTTGAAGATGTAGGAAACAGTTCTTACCGCTTCATCTGTAATTTCTCTAAAGAAAAGAACTAGTAATCTAATAATCTAGTTATTATGATGAAAGTGTAAATGTAAATGTGTAAGTGTGTAAATGCTGAATTAGAGAGTGCACTAACACCATCTGTCCCAGCACTACAGCTTTAATACAGATTTACAAAGGAAAATCTAATCAGTCCAAAGAATATTTATCCAAAGTTCTGGGGATTATCAAGATGTTAGTTGGTAAATGTGAGACGGGTGGTTGTGTTGTTTTTGGTCAGCAGTGTTTTTATTATCTTGGAACTCAGACCATCTAGACCATTCTCTCTTTCGTATTATTGAATCATTAACACTGATCTTAACTGAGGCTTTAGTGAGATCCTGCAGTTCTTTAAATGTTGTTCTAGGTTCTTTTTGGTATGAGTTGGATGAGTTTTTCATGCCCTTTTGGAGTAATTTTGTTTGGTCGGCCGGTCACTCCTGGGAAGGTTCACCAGTGTTCCATTTGTGTTTTCTCCATTAGTAAATAATAATGAATCACTGTGATTCTCTGGAGTCTCAAAGCTTTAGAAATTTCTTTGTAACCATTTCCAGACTGATAGATGATAAATAACTTTGTTTTCTCTTCTGTTTTGGAAATTCTTCAGATGGGGTATAATAATATTATTGTGCAGCTTTCTGAGATCTTTTATCTGCTTCATGTTGTCAGTCAGGTTCTATTTTAGTGATTTCTTGATTCTACAGGTCTGACAATAATCAGGTCAGGTTGTTGTTAGTAGTGAAATTTAGCTCAGCTTTCCCAAAAAGTGTGATTATTACAGTTGGTTTGGATAGTAGATAGGAGTTTTTTGTCCCTTAGTAAATGAAATAATCTTTTAAAGGTGTTTTTTTATATTTACTTATATTTACTTATATTACTTATATAAGTAATCCAATGAACGTCGCCTCGCTTTGCCAAACACTCACACAAAGCAATCCAGACTGTTCTCATACAGAGTTCCCCAATGGTGGAACAAACTACCTTCCACTACCAGATCAGGAGAATCTCTCACTATCTTTAAGAAACTCCTGAAGACAGAGCTCTTCAAAGGGCACTTACTCTCCTAACACCTCTAACTAACTACCTTCTACTACCAGATCAGGAGTATCTCTCACTATCTTTAATAAACTCCTGAAGACAGAGCTCTTCAAAGAGCACTTACTCTCCTAACACCTCTAACTAACTACCTTCCACTACCAGATCAGGAGAATCTCTCGCTATCTTTAATAAACTCCTGAAGACAGAGCTCTTCAAAGAGCACTTACTCTCCTAACACCTCTAACTAACTACCTTCTACTACCAGATCAGGAGAATCTCTCACTATCTTTAATAAACTCCTGAAGACAGAGCTCTTCAAAGAGCACTTACTCTCCTAACACCTCTAACTAACTACCTTCTACTACCAGATCAGGAGAATCTCTCGCTATCTTTAATAAACTCCTGAAGACAGAGCTCTTCAAAGAGCACTTACTCTCCCAACACCTCTAACGAACTAACTAATTCTAACCTCATCTCCTTCTTCCTCTTCTCTATTCCTCTATCCCATTATTTCCCTCTGACCTCCTTAAGGCCCTGTCTATACGTAGATGCTTTATTTTTAACTTCTATTATTTTTGTACTTAACCTCTTCTATTATTTGCACTTCAATATTGTAAGTCGCTTTGGACAAAAGCGTCTGCCAAATGTAATGTAATGTAATAAAGTTTTTTTTTTATAATCTAAAAATATAACTATGACAAAACGACAAAAATGCAAAAACAAAAGAAAACTGTGAGAGGGGAACAGTATACAGTTAGCATGTTGAATGATTTGCATAAATCTATAAGATGAAGTGTAACTGTCTGTGTTATCAATCCCTATGCTAATGTTTTGGGAGTCGTCGTACAGCAGCGTATTCATTGGGTTTGGGAAGAGTAATGTGCTGAGAGGCCAGATGGGCCACTCAGATGCATAAATCAAGATTAATGGCGGAGCTTTATTGACTGCCACATACATCCATTATTCTAATTCAGAAAAGCCACCAATCAATTGTCTGCGTGTGAAGAGCGAGGAAGCTGATAAGTCAAACCGGCGTTGTGTTTTTCTCCAGAGAGATGAACGCTGCAATTAAACGCGTTTGCCAGATACTCAACGTAAAGAAGAGGAATCGTTTCAGAGAAGTAGAGTGAAACAGGGTTTTTATACATTCTCTACATATCTACATTCTTCTTTGGTTATTCTTGGCACCAAGATCTTCTGATGGATGTCATGGATGGGTCATTCCTCCGAATGAGTGCCATTTGCTAGTTGTAACTCTTCCAAATTAGACATATTGTAATTTTTTAACTCTGAATCTAATAACACATGTACTTAACTATTCAAAACATGTACTGGTCAAACTCAGGCAGCTTTACTGAATTTTTTAAAAACTTAGTTTTTAAAGCTGAAGATGGTTACAAAAATGATGTAACATTTAAAAAAAGCATGTTTAATAGCAAATCGACTAATTCCTTTGATTTTCTCTCAAGAAAGTCTTTATTTTAAAGAAATGATTAAAGGCATGTTAAAATAAATTGTATATTACGACAAAAAAAAAATCACTCCTGTTACTGGAACTTACTCCTGTTACTGGCACTCATTCCTGTTACTGGAACTCACTCCTGTTACTGGCACTCACTCCTGTTTCTGGCACTCATTCCTTTTACTGGAACTCACTCCTGTTACTGGCACTCACTCCTGTTACTGAAACTTACTCCTGTTACTGGCACTCATTCCTGTTACTGGAACTCACTCCTGTTACTGGCACTCATTCCTGTTACTGGAACTCACTCCTGTTACTGGCACTCATTCCTGTTACTGGAACTCAATCCTGTTACTGGCACTCATTCCTGTTACTGGAACTCACTCCTGTTACTGGCACTCATTCCTGTTACTGGAACTCACTCCTGTTACTGGCACTCATTCCTGTTACTGGAACTCACTCCTGCTACTGGCACTCATTCCTGTTACTGGAACTCACTCCTGTTACTGGCACTCATTCCTGTTACTGGAACTTACTCCTGTTACTGGCTCTCATTCCTGTTACTCCTTATAATTTGAGTAACAGAAATTAAGGTAACAGGAGTGAGTTTTTAGAATAAAATTAGCAAAAACTAACAAAAAAAGCTAAATGTTGGCTATGTAACAAGAGGACACTGAGCACATTTTTTTCCAAAATTTGTATTTAAAAAAACAAACAAATAAGATTTAAGAATTAATTTAGGTAACAGGAGTGAGTGTTGAGATTGAGCTCCTCATTCATCATTACAATAAGATCAATTATACAGAAAAACTAATGATGAAACTTAATTTTGGTCTTCCCATAATCTCTAGAAGAAGCAGCTTATGTAACTTCCTGTTGTTATGTTTACCATGACCAGAAGCTCCGCCCACTTCTCTACTACAACACAGAGTTACTATATTCACTAATACCACTTACAACTTTACTACTGTACACAACACAAGCCTTATGTTCACCATGACCAAAAGAAGCTCCGCCCACTTCTCTACTACACAATAGAGTTACTATATATTCACTAATACCACTTACAACTTTACTACTGTACACAACACAAGCCTTATGTTCACCATGAACAGAAGCTCCGCCCACTTCTTTACTGAACTATACTGGAGGAATCTGGAATAAACAACCATCACACAGTGTATTGTGGTCATATAAATCAGTATTCTAGACCTTTTTTTAGAAGAAATTTAAACTCTGAGCTTTGGACCAAAGGAAAAAAGGACCATCCAGACTGTTATCAGCCACAACTTTCTACATTGGATTCTTGAGATCTTAGAGTATCATATGCTCCCTTTATGACCATCTTTATTATAGACGTCCATGCATCCATTCAACAAGACGATGCTAATCCCCATGCTGCATACATTACAAAGGCATGGCTGCAGAAGAAGAGCGTACAGGCCCTGGATTGGCCTGAAAGCTGGTCTTGTTTAGCAGTATTATAATTATAAATCTTTGCCAGTCAGCACATCACCTTAAGAAAAACGCACACCAAGCCCCTGGCCTGACCTCAGCTGTGAAACGCTCTATCTGTAATATCCGAGCCGGAAGAGTGATTATCAAAATCTGCGTCTGCTTCAGTAAAATCAAACAGCTTTTTTTTATTTTTATTTTATCCACCATCCCAATCGGAACATCTCATAGGGCTGATCCACACATGATAACTCAGAGCTTAGCGAGGACTTGAGGCTTTTGGAGGACGTGAACCAAACTCTAACTCTGCTCAGATGCTCCTCAGAGTTGTGGGCCTTATATATTTGATCTCATAAACCTCTTAGAATTATCTTTCTTTTTTTTTCAGTATTTATAAGGGGAAAAAAATCTATCTCGGTTTATAATTAATCAGCAGGGGACTAGATTATTATCTGAAACAGAGAGATGAGAAAAGCAGTGATGAGAAGATTACTAGATTAAAAGATATGCTGCTCATTTCTGTACGTCCTCTGTAGGGTTCCTTGGTTTCCTTTAGGACTCTAATATAACGCTAATATGCAGAAACTTGTATAATTAGAGCTGCACAGGATTTTATGTAAGGTAATTATTGCAGCAGTATTGGACATTATTTAGGCTACAGCGTTATTCAGTTAATTTGTATCTCATTTTATACAGAGATTAATGTATTTCATCTCTGTTCAATTATGAAAATTAACTCTAAAACAGCAACTTTACCGGAGAGAGAAAAAAACGTCTAAACTTTCAATGGAAGTCAATGTAAAAACAGTTTATTTCAGGTCATTTTAAAGAGTTTCTATTGGTCCATCCATCAAGAAATTTTGAAAGAGTGTAAGGGACAGATTGTCTCTTCAAATTATGTAGTAAACTCAAAATGGACAAAATGGACAAATACTTGTTTTTCATTGGACAGTGACAATTTTCATTGGACAATGTATTTGAAGGGTACCCACAGCACATAAAGGCCTTATTAAACAGTCAAAAGCACAATAATCAACAATGCATTAATATAGTATGTTATAGTATAAAAAATTGTCTTTTAGGTTCATGAAGCAACTTAATGCCATGAAACATAATGTAAAAGTAATGTACTTTTGCTTTTATAACTGTTTATAACACTGTTATTAAGCATAATTTTCTGCATCAAGATCTGCTGAACACACGTGATGAAAATGAATAAAAAAAAAGTAGGTAGGTCCTACTTTATAATATAATAAGTGTTTCTAATAACTGTGCAATAACACATTAACAATCCATGTAATAACAGTGTAACTACTAGTGAAATACACGTTATTACATATTAATTACAAATATACAGATTATGTAATTAGACAGTAATTAGAAGTGAATAAAGGTCAGTTAGACATAGGAGAATATGTTGTCTATCTTCACAAAATTAAATCAGAATAATTTTTAGTATTAAAAAACAATAACAGCACTAATTACTTAAGTGCGGTAATATAATTTTTTGCACAACTTATTCTACACACAAAATGTCTTTCATGGCAGGATATAAGAGGAATTTAACACAGTAATTCAATCAATTAAAGCTGGAACAGTTACAGCAGATGACTGTATGCTTTTCAGAGTATTTTTTATTTTGTTTTTATCCCATGTTCTCCACAAATTACAAGGCCCCCCATTACTAGTGATGCCCCAACACCAGGAGGGTGAAGAATAGCGCACGCCTCCTGCGATACATGTGAAGTCAGACTCCGCCTCTTTTAGAACTGCTGCTGATGCAGCATTACCGAGTAGCATCACAGTGCACTCGGAGGAAAGCACAGAGAATCGGTTCTGATACATCAGCTCACAGACGCAGCCTTGTGCTGTTCAACATCACCCTAGGAGTGATAAGAGGAAAGAGCACCATCTACTGTACCCACCCAGAGAGAGAGAGCAAGGGCAATTGTGCCCTTTCAGGGCTCTGGGAGCTGATGGCAAGCTGCATGACCGGGATTTAAATCAGCGATTTCCAGTCAGTTGTCTAGAGTTCACTGGTGTGGAACGAGTCCACGTGAAGTGGTGTGGGGGTGTTTGGTTATTATTATTTTTTTTAACGAGACACTTCCCCTTATTGAGATTTACTCTGACTGGTTTCTAAACCCCGCCCCAGTTTTAGTAGTGGGTTTTGATTGGACAGTAAATACATTTCATTTTGGCATGAATAGTGTGCTGCACCTAGATGACTAAAGCGACTAAACCCTAAACATTTAAACCTGTAAAAATCTTTTTTTTTTTGTTAATCGCTGAAATGTGTTCCTTTGAAGTAGAGGTCTGCGCGGGACTGTTTTTTTAAACCCGCTCCCGCCCGCTCCCGCGTCTTTTTGTCCCGCTCCCGCCCGCTCCCGCAAAAAAATCACTTCTTTTAATCCCGCTCCCGCCCGCCACATACACATTCCCGCCGCTCCCGTCCCGCAGTCCTAATATGAATTGAATTAATTACATTTAGTGCTTCAAATTTACATATGTATTTATTAAAACAGCAATTCAGTTCGCAGTCCAAACACATGCCATCAGGTGCATCAAGAATCCTAGAAGTGGATTAGAAGTGGATCTATATTATATAAAATAATAAATGTAAAAATATATAAAATTAAATTCAATTAGTTTAATTAATATTTGTATTATTATTATTAATAATAATAATAATAATAACAATAATAATAATAACAATAACAATGTTATTGTTATTATTATTATTATTATTGTTATTATTATTATTATTATTATTATTATTATTTTGCACCAGTATAGTAAATGTCGTCCTTTAAAAATCAAGAATTCTAGAGTTAAAAAGATTGTTATTTTTATTAACCAAAAAAAATTCAATATACAATACTTCTGGTATGCTGTGCTTGGCTGCAAACCACAAAACGTAAATATACATAAATAGCAGATGGCTGTAAAGAACAATTCAAATGAAAATGCAGCCTATACTATGAACGAAGCAGAAACATTTTAACCCGTAAATAGGAGTAATATCAGATGGCTGTACAGAACAATTGAAATGAAAATGCAGCCTATACTATGAACGAAGCAGAAAAATTTGACAAAAAATTATTGAAAAAAGGCAGTGAGTAAGGGAATATTTTACAAAAAGTAGCGAATAAATAAAACAGTGAGGTAAGGGTCTGCGCGGGACTGCTTTTCTAAACCCGCCGTAAATAGGAGTAATATCAGATGGCTGTACAGAACAATTCAAATGAAAATGCAGCCTATACTACGAACGAAGCAGAAACATTTTACAAAAAATTATTGAAAAAAGGCAGTGAGGAATATTTTACAAAAAAATATATATATCGTATAAATAAAATTTCACCAAATAAATTCTGGACGCTGTGAGACCTTTTTCGTTAAGGACATGTTGGAACTGAAATTAGAGTTCTTTAATAATTAAATAAACAAACAGGGGGCTACACTAGCCTACTTCAGATTCCCATGAAGGAAAAGGATGTTGCTCACTGTAGAGGGCTTTAGCACGCTGCGTCTCTCTTCCAGAATTCGCCCACAAACACTGAAGGCTCGTTCCGATGGTGCGCTGGATGCCGGTATGCAGAGAACATGACGGGCAAGTTTACTAAGTGATGGAAATTCAAGCCTGTGATTTTTCCACCACTGAAGAACCTGGTGTGACCCTGATTCCTCAGTTGTGTCCAATTTTACACTTAAGTAGTCATTTATCTCTGATTCTGCTGTCGTTGTTCCATCCTTTGCCATGGAACCCTTGTCCTCCCATTCCTCAAACTCACGGAAATGCGCTCTCTTTGCTGGAGGCTGAGGTTCGTCATTTTTGGACTCAAACATCAGGTTCGCTATCAGCTCTTTCACAGCATTCATGACATCTGCTCGTGCGTAATTGTCTAGCATCTTTAGGTGTCGAAGTTTTGGAGTGAGAAATGTTGCCACTCTGTAGAGCCTGTGGACAGCATTTGGTGCTGAATTGTCAGTTGACATAAGTTCGTTCAGACGTCTCACACACACAGAAGCAACTTCAGTCAGCGCAGGTATAGCCACTGCATCGGTGCAGTGCATCATTAGTTTGACAGACCATGGAAGCACTAGAGATCCACTTAGTGTTGAGCTGTCTGATTCCAAATCATTTGTTGCGTCTTTGAAAGGCTTCAAAAAGGACACAACCGTTGTCAGCATGTTTTTGTTGATGCACCCGATCTTGCCATATTGATTATTCTCCAGCAGTATTGTGGAAATTTCTTCAAACTGTTGCAAGACAGAATCTGTCATATCAAAATTCCACCGGGTCTCTACTGCCTGTTTCAGCGATTTCGTCAGTTTGCCTTGTTGTCCGGAATGCTTGAAGTATGGCACCAACTTTTTAACATCTGTTATAAGCTGAGAGACCTCGCACGCATTTTCCATCACGGCAGTGGCAAATGCACTCGACAAAATCACGTTGAGAATGTGTGCACTGCAGTTGATTCTGGTGAAGTCACGCAAACTAGAAACCATATTCGCCCCTCTATCAGTTACAAAGACGATCTTATTGACCATGTTGGTGCATGTGCAGTCAATACCAAAAACACGGAGGTTTTGGAACAACAAAGATCTAATGTTGTCCCCCGTCTTGCTGGTTCCTGGCTCAAATGGACTTGCAAACAACACCCTTGACACAAGATTGTAGCTGTCGTCTATGTAATGTATAGTGGCTGAAAGGAAAGATGTCTTCCTGTAGTTTTCCGTCCAAATATCTGTTGTGACAGCGCACCCGTATTTGCTGATGGTCTCCGTCATTATGTCTACCAGAGATCTTTTTTGTTGTATTGCTTCTTCTTCAATGTGTCTTGAAATAGTTGTGGGATGGGGCAACATTTCTTTGACGTCAAATTTGCCAATCTTCGCTGCAGTGTCAACCAAGTGCTGTGCAAGTTTGGAAAAGCCCTGACCAGAGACTGTATCAAATGGCCGTATGTCCTTACAGACAAATTGAACACATTTTTCGGTCGTTTCCTTCTTTAAGTTATTTGTCACTTTTGTGGTACTGGTGAATGACAGTTTTGTCTGCCCCTTCAGAGCTGTGCACCTGTGACGCTTTAAACCAGAGGTACCTGATTTGTGGCTACTGTACACAAACACTTTGTTACATTTATCACAGCAAGCAAATGGTAGACGATTTCTGTCTCCATTAATCACAATTGAAAATGACTGCCATACGTCAGACTTGCCTGCAGTTGGCTTAATTGTGGAGTATTCACCTGTCTTAAGAGCATTTTCCACAGCTGAAACTTGTGCACTGTAAGCCCGGATTTTATTTCTAATTAAAAATGTATATTCAATGTACATAAATTATTAAGTTTTAGTCCATTACTGTCAAATGTAAGTATATTGTACTCATTTCAGCACATATTTAAACGTGTTAATAGTTTTTAGTTTAATAAACTAAACATTTTAAGTTTTTGAACTGATTGACTTAACTTTTTAAGTTATTTAACAGAAAAAAAACTTTTTTTTGCATTTAAGCCCGCCCTTTTCCCAGCTTGCTGTTGGTGAGGCAGACTTATTTTTTAGCCATTTTTTTTGACCACATTTTCACCTGCTGCTTTTCCTCTGATACTGCTCTTCTATCAACCCTGCCATTTGGTAAGTGTTTACTTTACATCACAATAATACAATTCTAGTTTTACTTATTTGTTGCCTATAGGCTAAATCACATGAGCCAAGTTACCATGGAGGATACATATTAATTGCATTTAGACTGTCCGACACGCAGGCTCAGCGACACGGACAGCGGCAGCTGTGACTGGTCCGCTGAGCTGCCCACATTTTCCCGCCTTGCAGTTTAGACTGCAGAGGCACGGAGGACGCAAAGTATAAACCCGCCTCGCAGCTCAGGCCACTCGCGCAGGGTACTCTGTGGGCAACGAGTTGCCTCGACGCAAAAGTAAACAGCCTTCAGCACATTTTTTACAACGCGGTCAACTCTCGTACTTCGGGACAGATACCAGCCCCGGGGGGTTCTATTCGAAGGTAAAACAGTCTAATAAGTCCAGTTTGCTCACACGGACGCCAAAGGTTTTAGAACAGAGTAATATAATTTAAAGAAACGCATTTTCAACTGCCCTGTTAAACCCAGAGGGAGCATCTGGTTAGCATTAGCCAAGCTAGCACACTGCTAGCTCTGCTCACCACGCCTCCGTTACATTCGTCCGACCACCTCCTTTAGCTCCGCGAGCTTTTCCCGCCGGCTCCGCGATCCCGTCGGCTCCGCGAGCTTCGCCCGTCGGCTCCGCGAGCCCGTCGGCTCCGCGAGCTTCGCCCGTCGTTAAACCCAGAGGGAGCATCTGGTTAGCATTAGCCAAGCTAGCACACTGCTAGCTCTGCTCACCACGCCTCCGTTACATTCGTCCGACCACCTCCTTTAGCTCCGCGAGCTTCTCTGGCCGGCTCCGCGATCCCGTCGGCTCCGCGAGCTTCGCCCGTCGGCTCCGCGAGCTTCGCCCGTCGTTAAACCCAGGGGGAGCATCTGGTTAGCATTAGCCAAGCTAGCACACTGCTAGCTCTGCTCACCACGCCTCCGTTACATTCGTCCGACCACCTCCTTTAGCTCCGCGAGCTTCTCCCGCCGGCTCCGCGAGCTTCTCCCCCGGCTCCGCGAGCCCATCGGCTCCGCGAGCTTCGCCCGTCGGCTCCGCGAGCTCCGCCCGTCGGCTCCTCGAGCTTCTCCCGCCGGCTCCGCGCGCTAATGCTACCACTGCTACACCCAGTCCTCGAAAACTTCACTGAAACTCACCCTTATAACACTGTACTTCAGCGGAGTGGCTTTACTGCTCCTTATAACCTGACTGGTAGAATTCATATTCATATGTCTAAGAAACCTTTGTTTGACTAACTTCTGTCGCAAGTTTATACAATTCTAGAAGGAAGCTTGTTTAGCTAAATGTAGTTATGATTTTATGTTCAGTGTAATAATCTCAAAATGCTGAGTAATATAATTATAGTGTTGTTAAACTAGCTTTTTCTTGGTTCTTTGTTACAGTGTGTTGCCAGCCAAAAGGAGAGATGCTCTGGAAGTGTAAGTATTGTCATTTTACGTGTGAAAAGAGAGCACAGCTATTTAAGCATTACAGGATAAAACATGCAAGTTTTGCAAGGACAGAACCATTTCCTTGTTTATATCAGGAATGTGTCTGTACATTTAAATCACTCAATGCACTTAAAGTTCACCTGTCCCGCCTTCACACAAAAAGTCTGGATCCCCAACCATGTGTAGATGTACCAGTTAAGTTTAGCTGTTTATCATGTGGGTTTGCTGAGTCTTGTTTTGAGACTGACTTCTTTACTCACCTGCATACTGTACACTTTAAAGTAAACCATAAGGTGAGGTGTCCTTTTAAAGATTGTAACTTTGAGAGCAGTGTCTACTCTACCTACAAAGCACACAAAAGTAAAGTACACAACCACCAGAATTGGAAGAGCTTTAAGCCAGACATTATTGGTTGCGATTATGCAGACCATAGCACTGATGCTGTACAAGAAAACATGCCGCATGTTGACGATGCACAGGAATTTGAAGAGTTAAGTGAAGAAGCCAGTGAGAGTGATCTTTGTGATTTAGGAAGACAGCTGGAGCACAACTTTGCATCACTTCTGTTAAAGATGCAAACGATTTTGCACATACCCGAGAGTGCTGTGCAAGAAGTGATTCAACAGCTTTGTCAATTAAATGAGCTGTCACAGCCACTTCTACAAAGCAGAGTGAGGGTGGTGTTACAGAAATATTATACAGATGTAAGTGAGACAGTACTGAAAGAAATGATGAGTGCTGTGTCAGAAAGTAACACATTGACATTTTGTGCCACAAATGGACCCTTAGGAACATCTAAAAGGAGAGCAGCCTATGTACGCAAGGAGTTTCCACTGGTAAGCCCCATAGAATATGTTGTGGAAAAAGGCCAGAAACCTCTTGCTTATGTTCCCATTATTCACATGCTCCAGAAGTTGCTTAACAAAAATGACATTCTGGACAAAGCCATGTCAGAAGGACTCAATTTCCCGCAAGAATACAGATCATATGGAGATGGGCTATGTTTTAAGGAAAATGCTCTTTTGACAAAAGGTGAATTCACAATTGCCCTTGGCCTCTATATTGATGACTTTGAAGTAGCCAATCCTCTTGGAACGTCAAAGTTGAAGCATAAAATGTGTGCTGTATATTGGGTCATTGCCAACATGCCTGCAAAATACAGGTCAACCCTCAGCTCAATTCAGCTTGCCTTGCTATGCAATACCTCCACTGTTAAACAGTGTGGTTATGCAAAAGTGCTTCAGCCACTTATTTATGATCTAAAGTTGCTGGAACAAGATGGCATTTATCTGGAGCAACTAGGTGCAAGTGTGAAAGGCACAGTCCTATATGTTGCCGCTGATAATCTTGGTGCCCACTCTCTTGCAGGATTTTTGGAGAGCTTCACGACTGACAAATTCTGCAGATTCTGTCTGGCAAGTCGGAGAGACATTCAACAATTAGAGGTACGTTCTGGTCTCTTTCAACTTAGAGACAGAGACTCTCATGATAGACAAGTACAGGAGGTAAACATGGACCCAGAACTGTGTCAGACGTATGGTCTGAAAAGAGCATGTCCGTTAACTGAAAATCTTGAGCACTTCCATGTTGTTAGTGGTTACCCTCCTGATATCCTGCACGATATCTTGGAAGGTATTGTTCCAACTGAGTTGTCCCTGTGTCTGACAGACCTGATAGCGAAGAAGTACTTTACACTAGATACGCTAAATCAGGCCATCAGGTACTTCAGTTATACATTTACTGACAAAACAAACAGACCCCAGATTATTGGAAAGGGATTTTCCAGTAAAAAGACCATTGGTGGAAATGCCCATGAGAACTGGTGTCTCATAAGGCTCCTTCCACTTCTTATCGGACACTGTATCCCTGAGGGTGACAACACATGGGAAATTCTCATGCTTCTTAAAGACATTCTTGAGCTTGCTGTGGCACCCAGGTATACTGAAGAGACCCTGCATTTCCTGGACTGTAAGATAGCAGAACACCGAGAGGTGCTGCAGTCAACATTTCCAGATTTTCGTTTAAAACCAAAGCATCACTACTTGGAACACTACCCACAGCAAATAAGGAAATTTGGTCCACTGTGTGAGGTGTGGACAATGCGCTTTGAGGGAAAGCACAAGTTTTTCAAGAAGGCAATTCGAGATGCTCAAAACTTCAAAAATGTTGCAATGACTCTTGCTACCAAACACCAAAAAGCGCTCAGCTACCACCTTGACTGTAGCTCATTTTTCAGACCATCAGTTGAGGTAACAAAGGCTGTTCCAGCTTTGCTCACTTCTTTCCCTTTGAATATTCAGAGGGAAATCACTGAAAACTTTCCAAAGCCAGGGTCAGTTCTTGTTGCATCATCTGTCTGTTTAGATGGTGTAAAGTATAATCCAGGCATGATACTTTCTACTGGCTCCTCCTCATGTCTTCCAGGATTCGCCCAGATAGAAAAGATTCTTGCAGCAAACTCAGAAATTCAGTTTGTTTGCCACAAAATGACATCATGGTACAGTGAACACTTGAGATCTTACCAACTTCAGTACCATGACACGCCCTCAATGTGTGTGGTGAAGCTCACAGAGCTGAACGATGTCCTCCCTTTGTCTGTATACAGGGTACAAGGGGAACTTATGGTAACTCTGAAACGATATGTTATTTGCTAAATACCTTTTTATTATCTTTTATTTTTTTCCAGATGGCTGTACAACATACCTTAACCATGAGGGTTATTGTCTCTGATGGAGATATAAGAAAGATGACAATGCCAACACGACCTCACACACTGGACGATTTGATTGGCTGGCTCCAAGGCACTCTACAAACAAACTACAACTTCTCCTTACAGTACCAAGACCCTGAATTTAACAATGAACTCTGTAACCTTACAGATATCTCTGAACTTCCAGAGAAACCAAGCATCAAAATCATCCCCATAATTGAGTTTGTTCCAATAACAACTGAATCAGTTAGTGATGCAAGCAGCCATGCAGACACTGACATCCTGTCCAGTACCTCTCTGGATAGAAGTCATTGTTGGCCAGATATTTTTGACATCCCTACATTTTCGGTGGATGTGGAGTACAGACTTCGTCAAGGTAACCTATTGTACTTGAAGGATGGTACCTTTCTTAAAGTGACAAAAGAACTAAAACATGACATCTTGGAGAAACTGGCTGAGACAATGTATGCATTTAAAGCATACCCAACAAAACAAGATTTTGAGACTGTTGCAAAAGCCTTGGTACAAGCACACCCATGTCTTGCAGAATCGGGCTCACCTTCTGGCTGTGATGGATGGAAGAACAGCCTTAAGTTCAAGATGGGTAATTACAGGACCAAAATGCGGCAGCTGGGTCGACTTGATGTCTCCGTCAATGCTGGCAAGCGTGGAAGACAAACTACAAATGGTGACCCCCCCAACAAAGACATCAAGAAACCAAGGAAGGGGGAAATAAATTACCTACCTGACTATCCAGAGGGGATGGATGACCATATCCTGGAAGGAGCTCGTCAGATTCTGGTTCATGAAATGATGAAGTCCAAGCCAAATATTTCCCTTGTTAAGAAAGAAATGGATGTGACATTTGCTCTTCGGAGAAAAGAAGTGGTCAGAGACAAGCCTGCCATCAGCGAGGTGGTACATCGCTGGCCAGCACTTTTCACAGAAAGTCAGGTTTGTATGATTTAAGTATTAAGAAAAACAAAAGATTATAGTTTTGAATTTAATTGTATGTTTGAATTGTCTGAATGTATGCATTTTCTGTTGTAGATATTTACTTCTCCTAATGCCTTTCCTGGCTTTCTTCTTAATGCTGTGACACAAATCCCTTGATGTTTTAGGGTACATTTAACAACAGGTATTTACATGATGTGCTTTGCTTTGTATTTTAGATATATTGTGAGTTTACCAGAGTGGTTGGAAAAAATCTCAAAGAAGTGTTCTTTGACGCACTCGATGAGTTCGCTCCAAGGCTGATGGATCTCTTTTCAAAGAAGAAAGGACTTGCTGGCCAGCTGTTGGCTGACCTTTTGCGACAGACAAAGGTAAGTTGTATTGCTTTTTATTTTTTGATTACTTTATTATTTTTTCTCTCGTATCTTTTATTTTTCCTGTTTCCTTTTTGTCCATTTTTTTTATTTAATCCTTTTTCTTCTTCTCATGTTGCCTTTTCCTCTGTCTATTTTGTTTAATCTCTCCTTGTGTCATTTCCTCTTGCTTATTGCTTTCATGCGCTCTGATTGTTGGTTAGATCAATAGAAAAAAGTATCATTAACAAACATCCACTTTTTTGCAGACCACTGAACCAACATGCCTCAGGTGCCTCTGTCTTCGGGGGCTACCAGTCGTCTTGGGGGATGATCCTTCTGCCTTCTTTAAAACATCCTCTGTAAGTAACAGTCACAAATGTTTTTTCCCCAGTTGGAACTTATTAATGAAAACTCTCTTTTTGTTTTGGATGTGGCAATACTATAAATGGAAACTCATTAATTTGCTTTTTTCGGTCAGTTCAATCCAATACTTTAGAATCCAGAATACTTTAGCATGTGTTTGTAACAATACATTTAGAGAGTTTTTAGGAATGTTGGCCTTGCACTTTCAGTTAATCATGATTAGGCTAATTGATTTATGTATGGCCAAATTGGAAAAAAAAAACATTAGTTTGCTAATTTACATTACCCAAAATCTGTTATTGGACATAATTGTGTTGTTTTCAGATATTAGCAATTCAGGAACAGGCAGTTTGGAAAAACTTGTCAAATCTGGTATTTGGTGGATTGCATCAATAAGCTTGTTTTTTTTTTTCTTCTTTTTCATTTTTTTTCTTTATGTATTATGATGCAACTGACAAGGACTCGTACAGCGGGACTCCAGTAGGACTCCTCTGTGTTGATCAGGAACAGCCTCAGCTCAACCCATCCAAAGTGGGGATCATCTTGGAAGGCAATGTGGTGATGGAGGACCTAGCCAACTTACCACAGGCCTTCTGTCTTCTTTTTGGCTTGATCTATGCTCTGCACCTGGACTACCCTAAGGTCATGAAAAACAGTTTCTGCTTCATTCAACAGGTAATGCTCAAGCTGGGTAGTCGTGAGCTGCCACCCAAAATTCAGACTTTAAAAAATAAGCTTGCTGTGTAAAAAGAGATTCAGGATGATTCTGGTTCCATGTAAACTTCTTGGTTTGTTTGGCTCTTTTGCACTGTTTGCAGCACCCTAAAATTTGTGGGCTTTAGTTTTAGTGGAAGGAAGTTTTGTCTATGCATCCAGTAAGTACCTTTTTCTTGTGTTTATAAATGGAAGCTAAGTGGACATGTCACTGCATGCAAACTTGACATACAAATAATGTTTTAAAGTCTAAATGTTTTATTTGACTTGTAAGAACTTTTGTTTAGAAAACATATTTTAGAAAATATTCGAATTTTACGCACTTTGCTACATGGAAGAATTTCACATGTTACTGCTTGAGAACATAAGCAATGTACTAATGTACTGTCAAGTTAGTTGGTTACATTTTAAGAGGTGTTTTTGAGGTAAATATGTCCATTCTGTTCATAAATGTATATTCCAGTTTTTAAATGAACACTTTTGCAAGAACATTAATTTTCCAGTTTTGTAGTTACAAGAGATATGCCTGTTGTATTTCATGTTAATATAATGAAATTGAAATAAAACACAAATAATGTAATTGTTGGTCTGTTTTTTCCATGAATATTTATACAAATATTTAAGTAAAGTTTAATAAAAAAGAAAAGTAAGAAGAAATCAAATTTTTTGTTTACTTGTAACTCAAGATACTAAGTAGAATTGTTGGGCAAATGAATTGGTGTAACAAAAACAAAAGAGTTAAATCAACTTACCATTTAGTTGTATTAACTTGATGTTTTAAGTTATGTTAACTTAAGTTTTCATTGCCCATAACTTAACTTTTTTAAGGCAACCGGTTTCCTCAAATTTTTTAAGTAAACTCAACAAAAACAAAAGAGTTAAATCAACTTACCATTTAGTTGTATTAACTTGATGTTTTAAGTTATGTTAACTTAAGTTTTCATTGCCCATTACTTAACTTTTTTAAGGCAACCGGTTTCCTCAAATTTTTTAAGTAAACTCAACTTATCCGGGCTTACAGTGTGTACCATCTACGGGCTCCGCCATTTCTGTGGCAAAATTACAAAATGACGCACAGTGCACGCTTCATGTTCACGTGATCAGATGCTTAGCCAATATTTTTAAATAGTGTATTGCTCTCCTATGATTGGTTGTTTTCCTTCTGTTCATTATGCATGGGAAGCATTGCGTGATTATTTTGATTATCATTTTCCTAACTACTTATTCATTTGCGGAGCGGCACCACAAATGAGAGAGGTGGAGTGAGTGCTGGCGGAATAATTCAGGTGAGAACGACCCAAACGGGCAGGTGCTTAAGCAACCTCCGCCCCACATACACACCCCCCTCCCCCCCCCCCTCCTCTGCACACGCCTGCTGGAGATGCTGAAAATGTGTGTGTGTGTGTCCATCCTCCGAGAGATTTTTCTTGTGTTTTTTTGTTGCTTGCATGGGAATCATAGCGTGATTATTATAATTTTCTTAACTATTTATCAATTTGCGGGAGCGGGACCACATGTTAATGTGGTCCCGCTCCCGCATGGCCTGTATTGATTAAATTACCGCTCCCGCCAATAACAATTCAGTTTTGTCCCGCGCCGCAACATATTCTGACGGTCCCGCGGGTCCCGCGGGACTCCCGCGGGAGTGCAGACCTCTACTTTGAAGTAACAAAACTTACCCATCCTGCTTACATTTTTTATAAACATTTTCTAACCCTTAAAAAGATTTTTATTGTGTTAATTTCCACCTCTGCAGCGCCCTCTCAGGTTAAACTGTGCTGTAGATGAGGATGATGTTTCCGTGTACTTTGGTACGCAGACACATCACAATATGCAAATCAGTCAATCAATAATACTAAACACTAATAGAGGAACACTGCTGCTGCTGCTGCTCAGCCAATCAGCTCTCCCTCCTGCCCTGCTTCTAAACCCATACATCACCCAGTGCTCTGCCCAAACTAGTCTTTACCTTTTTTTTTTGCCTTTCAAATTTGAGCTGAGGGTGGAGTCAGCAAAAATCAGAGGGTTTAGGGCTCCTTTAAGGAGGTTTGTATGCAATTCTAACACAAATTCAGCATATATAAATTGTTGTTTATTGCTTTTATCAAAGACATCAAGTGCAGTAAAAGCCTAATGTAATTTTGAATTTCATTTTGGCACATATTCTGCATGTTAGAGAGGAAAAGCAATATATATTCTGGATTGCACTTATATTTTTCCACAGAAGTGTTTGCTTTTCAATTTGGCACTAATTCCTCCTCATAAAAGTTTACTTCATAAAACATATCAAGAGTGAATTTTCTTAGTGCATTAAAATAATGCATCAACAGTAGAGCTTTCAAGGCATTTACCTTAGAATATTCAGATACATCACTACACTTAAAGGACCAATCAAAATATAGTGTTACCAGCTATAGCTCTGGAAATAATGAAGAGACCAATTCAGTTTCTGAATCAGTTTCTCTGATTTTGCTATTTATAGGTTTATGTTTGAGTAAAATGAACACTGTTGTTTTATTCTATAAACTACGGAAAACATTTCTCTTAAATTCCAAATAAAAATATTGTATGATTTAATGGCTGAAATAACAAAAAAGATGCAGAGCTTTTAGACCTCAAAAAATGCAAAGAAAACAAGTTCATTTTCATAAAGTTTTAAGAGTTCAGAAATCAATATTTGGTGGAATAATCCTGGTTGGTTTTTAATCACAGTTTTTTTCATGCATCTTGGCATCATGTTCTCCTCCACCAGTCTTACACACTGCTTTTGGATAACTTTATGCTGCTTTACTCCTGGTGCAAAAATCCAAGCAGTTCAGCTTGGTTTGGTTTGATGGCTTTATCTTGATCGTTCATCTTCTTCTTAATTATATTCCAGAGCTGTTGTTTTTTTTTGGTAAAATCAAAGAAACTCATCATTTTTAAGTGCTCTCTTATTTTTTTTCAGAGCTGTAGGTTGTTGGTTACCCAGGAATCCTATAGATCACTGTTTGCTATTTCACTAGAAACCTTGTGATGTAAGTGGCCGGGCATGCACACAAGGGCATGAAAACAACAAAACAAAAACCAAATACTTTCTCCTCCTTGGAAAAAATGTGACTGTGCTTAAGATCTAATTATATAATTTCAATTCAAATGAAAGTAATAACTCTAAGGACTGTTTTTCCACACACATATTAACTCTAATTCTGGGTTAAATGGCATTTTAATGATAATGCACCTTCAACATTGCAGTTTAGACCCACAATAAGCTTGATCTATGGCAACAAAAAAGGGCCCAAAAATTATAAGCAATATATATGACTCCATTAAGATTTAAAAAGACTATTAACTGGAAATAGTAAAAGTGCTAATTCAGGATGCATCTAAGGGTGTTTTCACACCTGAAAGTCTGGACCATGGTCCGAACCAAGGTTCATGTGTTTTATACATTGTATATTTATATATATTTGTTCCGCTTATTTTTGTTTTCACACTGCAGTTTAGAGAGCGCACCAAAGAGCTTTGTGTGATACTCCTACATCCTTTCATCATCACTTACGTATCGATGCGTTTTCCTTAACTTGATTCTGATTGGTTTTAGAAGGACATGCGTCTGACGTTGGCGTGTTGACAATTCAGCAGGTGGTTCATTCGGTGGGAGAAGCCTTTCCAGGATCAGGATAAAATGAATGAACAGATTCATTTCAGCTCCATAGTAGTTAGTAGCTGCTGTTGTGGTTTTAATACCAGCAGCAGCAACTTCAGGTATAGTACTGTAGGTTAGTTCAAATTCACCAAAAGAACGTGTTCGTCCTGAAGCAGCTATTTTGAGAGTGTACTGACTGCAGCCTGCTCCGCCCACTTTGTTAGCGTCATGCCGTCCAGTCCCGCCCACCTTGTCAGCATCATGTCTTAGCTCCGCCTCTGAACGGAAGTAAAAAATGTACAGGGCAGTTAGCGGACTTTAAATATAATGTGCCGCGTCGTCCGGCTTAAATACTGTGTTACACTACAAGGCGTGGCATGGACAAAGTGGGCGGGACTGGACGCGCTGGACGTCCAACTCCATGGGCGCCATAGCAACACCTTAGCAACCACCTAGTGACCACTTAGAAACTACATAGTGACCATCTAAAAACAATAAAGCAACCAACACAGATACCATAGCAATACCTTAGGAACAGCTTTGCAACACCTTAGCAACCACTTAGAAACAACATAGCCCCCAACATGGATACCATAGCAACATCTTAGCAACCACCTTAGAGACTGCTTTGCAACACCTTAGCAACGACTTAGTAAAACCATAGCAACCATCAAGGATACCATACCAACACCATAGCAACCACCTAGCCACCACTTAGAAACAACATAGCAACCACCATGGGCACCATAGCAACACCTCAGCAACCACCAAGCAACCACTTAGAAACAAACAAAAAAACAACACAGATACCATAGCAAGACCTTAGGCACTGCTTTGCAACACCTTAGCAACCACCTAGCAACCCCTTAGCAACCACTTAGAAAAAAACATAGCACCCAACACGGATACCATTGCAACACCTTAATAACCCCATTAGCAACTGCTTTGCAACACCTTAGCCACACCGCAAAACCATGGCAACCATCAAGGATTCCATAGCAACACCATAGCAACACTTAGAAACAACATAGCAACACAGA
Source organism: Astyanax mexicanus (assembly GCF_023375975.1). Lineage (NCBI taxonomy): Eukaryota > Metazoa > Chordata > Actinopteri > Characiformes > Acestrorhamphidae > Astyanax > Astyanax mexicanus. The sequence goes on from NC_064429.1 coordinate 6,060,858, forward strand.
TACCATAGCAATACCTTAGCAACTGCTTTGCAACGCCTTAGCAACCACCTAGCAAACATCTTAGAAACAACATAGCACTCAACATGGAAATCATAGCAAAACTTTAACAACCACATTAGCAACTGCTTTGCAACACCTTAGCAACCACCTAGCAAAACCATAGCAACCATCATGGATATCATAGCAACACTTTTTTGCTAATGATACTGGATCTGAATTATTCTCAGACCTATCAAAAACTCCTAATCAAAAGTATTAATCAGTTATAGGATCTCTTTTTGACCAGGAAAGCTGTTTTTTTTCTTCTGTTGCGTCCCTGAAAGTGAGGTTCTAACTGCCCCTTGTTTGGTTGGTATATCCATTAGGGGCTTTTTAGTTTTCTCTCTGACTGGGATTGGTCCAAAGAACCTAGTCGTAACCAGGTTTCTACCTCACTTTAACTTTGATTAGTCCTAATCAACATTATATTTGTCTAGTTACATGCCCCCCCTCCCCCTCCCCCAACCACAATCATCAAGTTTTAATTAAAAACCTTTTATGGAATATTTGCAGGTAAATAACACCATGCTTTTGGCATCACTGGTGATAACGGTGTGTGAGCTGGGGGTGAAATTGGCTGCTTGATTCGAGTGAATTGAGGTCAGGGCAGAAAATTGAAAAGGTGTGGGCAGAGGCTGGACTGGTGTGTACACTGCAGACAGTCCTGAAACCAATTTCACCAGAGAAACCATCTTTCACTTCAGGCTACAGTATATTGCATTCTTCTTCTAAACGTCAATTTAATTGGCATTAGCTTTGATTAGCATTAGCGTATCTTCCTGTTTGGTCTTTGTAATAACAGGTACATTTCTGTAGTGATCTCTGAAGACCAGAACAGCATTTTAAAACCACTTCAATTGCAAAATACAAAGACATGGTATTATAAGGACAAGGTTTAAGCTTTGGCCCATTTTTCTGCGCTAAAACTGCGCACTCTTTCCGCTTATAGACTCTTTGACCCGTTTTTCTGCGTTAGAAATGTGCACTCTCTCCGCTTTTAGACTCTTTGGTCCGTTTTTCTGCGCTAGAAATGTGCAGTCTCTCCGCTTTTAGACTCTTTTGCCCATTTTTCTGCGCTAGAAATGCACACTCTCTCCGCTTTTAGACTCTTTTGCCTGTTTTTCTGCGCTAGAAATGCACATTCTCTCCGCTTTTAGACTCTTTGGCACATTTTTCTGCTCTAGAAATGCACACTCTCTCCGCTTTTAGACCCTTTGGCCCATTTCTGACACCTAGCGTTCAAACTTTGAATCTCATATTATAAAAACCTGCTTAATAGCGGTGATGGTTTGGATAAAGAGACATGTCATCTGCTGGTGTTGATCCACTGTGTTTTATTATCAAGTCCAAGACCAGTGTAGGGTTTCCCCGGAAATATCACAGCATTTCACATGCTTCCCTCTGCTACTGACAACTTTTATGGAGATGCGGATTTCATTTTCCAGCAGGACTTGGCACACTGCCCACACTGCCAAAAGTACCAATTGTTCTTATATAATATTACAATTTTTTGAGATACTGATTTTTGGGTTTTCATTGGTTGTAAACCATAATTATCAACAATAAAGAAATAAACTCTTAAAATAGATCACTCTGTGTGTAATACATCTATTTAATATATGATTTTTTTTACATTTTAAACTGAATTACTGAAATAAAGTAACTTTTCAATGATATTCTAGTGCACTAGTGTACTAGATGCATTAGTAAATGACATACAGGCTGGTGATGATGTGCTATAATTAGCATATGCTTTTGATAATCTCCTCATTTATCCTATTTGTTCTGGAACTCATCTCCAGATGATCCACAGCGTTTCCTGGTTTCTCTATATTAAGCAGTGATTCGTGTTCTGTGGGCAGATTTGTGGTCTGCCCACACACTGGGACCAACAGATGGCATTTTACTACGGACTGTAGAGCACCCTGCCCTGGGGCCCCGGGGCCCAGCACCACTACAATGACCTAATCTGTCCCCATCCAATCGTCCAACCATATTACAGCTTCTGTCACACTTACATCACAAGGTATGTAGTGAAATTGTGATCTACAGGATTCCTGGGTAACCAACATATACAGCTCTGTAAAAAAATAAAAGAGCAATTAAAATGATGAGTTTCTTTAATTTTAACAAATTGAAAACCTCTGGAATATAATCAAGAGGAAGATGGATGATCACAAACCACCAAACTGAACTGCTTGAATTTTTGCACCAGTAGTCAAAGGCAGAAAGTTATCCAAAAGCAGTGTGTAAGACTGGTGGAGGAGAACATGATGCCAAGATGCATGAAAACTGTGATTAAAAACCAGGGTTATTCCACCAAATATTGATTTCTGAACTCTTAAAACTTTATAAATATGAACTTGTTTTCTGTCCGTTATTTGAGGTCTGAAAAAACTCAGCATCTTTTTTTTTTTGTAATTTCAGCCTTTTCTCATTTTCTGCAAATAAATGCTCTTAATTATTTTTTTTTTATTTGAAATGTATGAGAAATGTTGTCTGTAGTTTATAGAATAAAACAACAATGTTCATTTTACTCAAACATAAACCTATAAATAGCAAAATCAAGGAAACTGATTTAGAGACTGAAGTGCTCTCTTACATTTTTCCAGAGCTGTATTTTGCCTTGTTGGGCATATTCTTATTTCCATTTGGGTCTTAACTACCCCTTTGAGCACCCAAAAACACCCAACAAAAACTCACTAGATCAGACGAAGGAACTTCATTTTGGTCATGTTGCCTGAGAACCTCATTACACTGAGAACAGGACAGTACAATACACAGCAGGATTAACCAGCAGACTTCGTTTGAAGGTGGGATCTGCATGTACTGTCTGTGGCAGGTCAGCAGATGAGGGAGATGTACATGCTTTCAAATATTTTTTTTTATAGTGCTTCTAGTGCAGTTAAACATAAAATAGCTTAACAGTTAATTCTGAAAGAGACTAAAACTGGTAACTATATAATTACTTATAATATAGGTATTATAAGTATATATATTATATATATGTGTGCAAAACATAAACAGCAAGACTATACATTTATTCAAATCAATCAAAAAGAAGATTTTTGAAGAGCACTTTGCTACTGAACAGTATTCACCACCAGGGGGAGCTGCTGTAACACAGATAAAGACACAATAGATACAGTGGATCTTCTGCTCAGTCTCACAGTATTATTTTATGATGTTAATATATATATATATTTATATAAAATGTGCTTTCTTGTACCAAACCATCACTGATTGGTGGAAACTTCACACTAGACCTCGAGCAGTTTGGACTGTGTGTCTCTCCACTCTTCCTCCAGACTCTGCTCCCTTGATTTACTTTAAATGAAATGTAAAATTTACTGATGATCAGTGATGGTTTGGAGAGTCATGTCATCTGCTGGTGTTGATCCACAGTGTTTTATTATCAAGTCTAAAGTCAGTGCAGTTTTGTTTTCCCATAAAAAAAAAGCTTACAGGACTTCATTCTTCCCTCTGCTGACAACTTTTATGGAGATGCAGATTTCATTTTCCAGCAGGACTTGGCACACTGCCCACACTGCTAAAAGTACCAATTGGTCTTATGTAATATTCTAATTTTCTAAGACACTGATATTTGGGTCTGTATTGGCTGTCAGCCATAATCATCAACAATAAAAGAAATAAACTCTGTTATCTCTCCTTTTTGACTCTGTCCTACTACACTATAGGAGAGGGAGGGACACGCTTTCTATGACAAGCTGAAGCTGCCAAAACTTCATCCCAAAGTACTCTGAGTTCTCTCCCTTTAACCTGCTAAGATTCTGATTATTACAGTCTATAGACCTAAACATTTAGAGATTAAGGTGTGAGTAGAGTTTCTGAGATTGCAGAGTCCTTTAAAGAACTTCAATAAACAAGTTTGGACCCATGAGTCACATTCAGTTCAGGTTCACTAAACTCTGTAAATTGAAACATGTCATACTCGTTGTTTCCCTGAGCTCAGCACTAAAAAAAACAAGGCACAGAGAGCAACAGCGCGCTGGAGTTAATACAGAAAGTTGATCTGGCGTTTAAGGTCACTCTGTTAAAGAGCTGAGGGCACTTCAGAACGCCACAGCCGGCTGATTTTAACTTTTAAGTGCTTTTAAAGTTGGGACGAAGGTTTTTAACGGCGTACTTCTGCAGCGCGAGGGCTTTCTGAGGCGAGGGCTTTTCCGATAACGGTTCCTTTTTCAGGGTAATGAGGAGACGGCCAATGATATAGCGGCCGTTATCATTTTATTCTATTTACCAGCAGTTTACAATGCAAATAAGAAAAAAAAGGAGAAGCGGTGATGGTGCGGTACAGCAGGGGTAATAGCTTACGACTTTGTTAAGTAGCAATAAAGGAGCTGGAGCACTGCTCGCTACGATTTCATTACATCAAACAAACCCAACAGGAGGACATAAAACTCTACGGTTCGTATGAAGCCATTCAGTCCAATCCGAGAGTGAAATTAGTGGTGAAATGGGAGAAGCACAGTTTGGAATAACTGCAGTGCAGCACTGAGGAACACTGAGACAGCTGAGGAACAGTAAACAGGCTGGAGGGAACTGACAGGAGCTGTCAATCATAGCTGAGCCACGTCCCAAAAGTTTCAAATACTCCCTTTCCCTGGAGTGAACTTACTGGAGTGATTCAGCACAGAGTAGAGCCTGCGGGATGTTTAGAGGCATCTACAGTAAATTGATCATGTGATCAAGTCACCTTAACCCCTTACCAGGATTTAACAGGTCTGTATACCGGATACAAAACCATTTTTCTCTGCAGAATGTAAATATTTTTTTATAAATTATTAAATATATATATATATATATATATATATATATATATATATATATATATAAAATTAAATTAAAAAAAAAAAAATACGTATTTGGTGAAGACTTCCACAGGACACTCGGAGAAGCTGGAGAAGCTGCCTGTTCACTCTATACTACTCCACTTAATAAGTATATTTCAGATGAGTACCATTGGCGTAGGAACCGGGGGGGATGGGGTGGATATGTCCCCCCCAAAAATGAAATAGTTTCGCTCAGCTCAGTCGTACTGTTAATGAAGAGACCGACCGCTAAGCGCTGGGAAACCAATCACGGTGCATTTCAGGGAGAAAGTCCCGCCTTTCAGAATAAACAGCCAATCAGCTCGCTGGTCTTGCGAGAAGAGTTACCCTGCGTTCACACTGGAACGCGACGAGTCGCTTGTGTCGCCCAGCGTTTGTCGCTTGTGGGCGTGTCAAGCTCAACGCCCGCGTTTATAATGGTCCAGCCTCCGACAAGAAAAAAAGCACAAAAAAGGAATCACTTGGCCACTTTATTCTCCAGCTATAACTCCCAAACTTGCTGGACTCTTGTGCGTTTCTGTGATTTAACTGCGCTGGAAACGCAGCCGTTCCCACAGACTGATGTGGGTCCACCCCGTTCAACAGAAAGAACCGGGAAAGAAACTAGAAATTCAGAGAGCAGGAGCTTGAGGACGTCGAACCGCCTTGTTTGTGATTGGTCCAAAGAAAAGCTAGGAGCCAATCGGGTTAGAATGTCGCTTCACCGCGTCATAACTCATTTGCATAAAGTTGAGAAAAATTCATCTCCATGTCGCTTGTCGCTCTGTCGCTTTGTCGCTTGTCGCCTCTCGCGTGTCGCGGCGACAAATCGCGCCCTGCCATAGGAAATGAATGGTCGCCTGTCGCTTTGTCGCTTTCCAGTGTGAACGCAGGGTTAGCGTGCTGGTGGAGGAGAAGCCCCTCCCCCTCGCTGTGAGATTTAGAAGCGGTGTCCAGCATCAGCTGGTGTTGAAGTAAATCTGGATATACGGCGATTTTTCTAAGAGGTAACGGAGCTAACCATGTGACCTGTGTTGAGATTATTTCTGATAGCTGGTTAAAAAGACTCCTCTCCAAATCAAAACACACAGATTAAACCCACCGTGTGATTAATAAACTGCAGCTGTGTTAGTCAGTTATCTTAACTTTGGAATTAGCTAGACAGGGAGTCAAGGCTTAAAAAAAACATAAATGTTATGTTCAGCTTGCCCTGATATGCCTGATCAGCTAATCACTATTTCATTTTCAAATTGTGTTTATTCATTTAGGATTGCAGGACTTATTGTAAGCTATAGTAAACGAAAAAAAATAGTTAGCTAGAAGCCAGATGTAGTGGATAGCCAGAATTTAGTACAATACTTTATGTTGGTAGTTTAAAGCAGTTTATTAACCCTGATCTCTGCCCTAAAATTGTGTGTTTTCCACCGGATCCAACTGATTAGCTAATAAACAGTCCTTTACTGAGTTTACCTGTTAAAACCCCTTAGCCCCCTATTGAGCATAAATCATTATGTATGTCAGCAGTGTATTAGACACATCATACCTCCACTTACTTTATTAAGTGACTTTAAAGCAGAGTAGGCAGTGGGGATATGCAGTAGAATGTGTAGGAACAGGGTTGAGAAACACTGCTCTAACCTGACTTCTGTTTATTTGTAGTTCACAGTAAGACTTAATCCTGAGTAAATAGAGGGATTCCAGGCAAATCCAAATGTTTTTTTCTTTAGTCTAATATTTATATTAACTTCTGTCAAAAATCTCTATGAAACGTAAAGTTACATTCTTTTTTCAAAAAAGGACACCATCATAAGAAGTGCTTTCAGTAGAAACAATTAAAAGCGCAGATGATAACTGATCAGTTTTTGTCATATATGTATATAATTGAGACATTTCACGCATATTTGTTTAAATGTAATTTGGAGTAACATGGCGGTTGTAAAGTCACCTTTACTTGGATGTAACTAATAATAAACAGAGTACAGAAAAAAGGGATTATTTGTGATTAAAAGTAATTCCTTAAATGTTGTCACCCCCCCCCCCCCCCCCAACAAGGGGGCCTCTCCCACTAGTTACTGACTGTACCATATAACCAGACTGGAACATGTTCAGCAGTATTCGTGCACACCAGCTGTTAACACTAGAAGCTGTTAACTCTAGAATTACTAAAGCTGCTGATGACTGACATTCGTTTCACTTTAAAATCATGGAAACAGCACACCAAAACCTCAACCTATCCTTATATTTGATAATATTTTAAGTTTATTTAATTTAACTGAGTTTTATATATTTTTGTAGCCTTGCTTATTTGGTTTCACAGTGAGTCGTTTTAAATAACTTAAATAAACATTTATTATTTATTATATTATATATATATTACTTAAAATATATATATACATTGTTGGATGGCCCAAATTTTACAGCATTTTTTTCAGGGTGGGCTGTCTGGGAATTACTGTATATTAATAAATGAAATTATTTTAAGCAAAAATTACATGAATATATTGTGTTTATACTGTCTGCAACCACAATTAAAAGACAAAATTAGCATTTTTTACACTGTCCTTATTTTTTCCTGATTTGCTCTTCTTATAAAAAGAAAATAATAACATACATTACAGACAGTTTGTTTTACATTTTGCCTTTTTTAATGTGCAATAACACATTCACACACACAAAACAATGCAACATACATGCACCAGAAACACCAGAAGAACACTATGCTGAAATATGAACATGCACTGCCACCTAGTGAAAATACAGTGTACTGTCCTGAATACATTTCAAATACAAGATACTGTAATATACTGTCTTAAATCATCATGTCACTTAAATTCTAACAGTTTTTCATGTAAAAGGAGGGCATGTGACCACCAGATGGCATCAGAGTAGCGATGGCAAGGTGTCTAACCACTGGGCGCTGACCTTATACTTCCAAAGGAGAAGTGAGTAAGACTGAGTGACGTCAGGAAACAACGATATTTCTTTATTACCCAGAGTATTTAAAGGAAATACACTGGTAAAGTCATTTCTGCAAGACAATCAATACAAAAGTAAATGACTTTAAAGGAATCTATGCTTTGCTTAAGTAATTCTTTTACATTTTCACACAATTAAATGAATTCTACTCCTTACATTTTAAAAACAGCCTCGTTACTCCTATTTCATTTCAGCTCGTTTTAGTTCATCCAGATAGAGTGAATCTGATTGTGATTGGATGTAGAGAAGCATAAACATATACCATTCTGACTCCCTATTGGTTTATACTGTGATCCATCACACCTGCACCCCTGTGCTTTAAACAGTGTTTTTAATGGGATGTTCAGTGCAGATGTGAGCAGTAAATGCTGCATATGATGCATGTGTAAACAGCATGGAGCAGCAGAGACAGCATTTTTTTTATAGCAACATGTCATCTGGCTAATGTATCAGATTAAACTAAACCTCTTTAGAAGTTTAGCTCAATTAAAAAGAAGCATATTTGACCAGATCCTGTTCTCACCACAAGCAAATCGCTCCAGAATTAATATATATATATATATACAGTCATATGAAAAAGTTTGGGCACCCCTATTAATCTTAATCATTTTTAGTTGTAAATATTTGGGTGTTTGCAGCAGCCGTTTCAGTTTGATATATCTAATAACTGATGGACACAGTAATATTTCAGGATTGAAATGAGGTTTATTGTACTAACAGAAAATGTGCAATATACATTAAACCAAAATTTGACTGGTGCAAAAGTATGGGCACCCTTATCATTTTATTGATTTGAATACTCCTAACTACTTTTTACTGACTTACTGAAGCACAAAATTGGTTTGGTAACCTCATTGAGCTTTGAACTTCATAGCCAGGTGTATCCAATCATGAGAAAAGGTATTTAAGGTGGCCAATTGCAAGTTGTTCTCCTATTTGAATCTCCTCTGAAGAGTGGCATCATGGGCTCATCAAAACAACTCTCAAATGATCTAAAAACAAAGATTGTTCAACATAGTTGTTCAGGGGAAGGAGACAAAAAGTTGTCTCAGAGATTTAACCTGTCAGTTTCCACTGTGAGGAACATAGTAAGGAAATGGAAGAGCACAGGGACAGTTCTTGTTAAGCCCAGAAGTGGCAGAACAAGAAAAATATCAGAAAGGCAGAGAAGAAGAATGGTGAGAACAGTCAAGGACAATCCACAGACCACCTCCAAAGAGCTGCAGCATCATCTTGCTGCAGATGGTGTCACTGTGCATCGGTCAACAATACAGCACACTTTACACAAGGAGAAGCTGTATGGGAGAGTGATGCGAAAGAAGCCATTTCTGCAAAAGCACGCCACAAACAGAGTCTCCTGAGGTGTGCAAAAGCAAAAGCATACCTCAGGCGACTCTGTTTGTGGCGTGCTTGCAGAAATGGCTTCTTTCACATAACTCTCCCATACTGTCCCTGTGCTCTTCCATTTCCTTACTATGTTCCTCACAGTAGAAACTGACAGGTTAAATCTCTGAGACAACTTTTTGTATCCTTCCCCTGAACAACTATGTTGAACAATCTTTGTTTTTAGATCATTTGAGAGTTGTTTTGATGAGCCCATGATGCCACTCTTCAGAGGAGATTCAAATAGGAGAACAACTTGCAATTGGCCACCTTAAATACCTTTTCTCATGATTGGATACACCTGGCTATGAAGTTCATGAAGCTCAATGAGGTTACCAAACCAATTTTGTGCTTCAGTAAGTCAGTAAAAAGTAGTTAGGAGTATTCAAATCAATAAAATGATAAGGGTGCCCGTACTTTTGCAATAATAATAATGTGCTCATCTAGAATAATTATTGATAAATGTATTGTTACACAGGGTTTACATGAAATTTATACATATATTTACTATACTGTATACACTGTATATACTATATGTTATATACTGTAGGTATTGACCTGTATACAGTAGTTGTAAGCTGCTATTGGAGTAAAGTGTAAACAGGTGTTTGTGGAGAGGAGTAAACAGTAAGGAGGTCATCGCTGGTCTGCTGCCAAATGCCAGGCAGAGCTGCTTTAAATCCCCTACTACAACAAAGCCAGAACCAGACTAAACACACACACACACACACACACACTCACATTTTACACACACTCACAAAGGTTTTTGTACAATGACCCATATTCATGTTAGGAGCTATAAATAAAAAGATCTAAAGAATGATTAAGAATTTAGACTGAAATGGGTATTGTATTGTTCAGATTATAAGGGGCATTTTAAGAGCCAATAGTAAGGAATAAGGGTATGGCCATGTTGGCAATCTACAGAGATTTCTCTCCTGAAAACAGTGTTTTTGGTTGAGTAAAGATTTACTTACCATTTACTTACAGTAAGCTTAGATTTCTGTGATTAGCAGCACGTAGCGCTAGTAAACACTGTTCGACAGCGCTTCACTGAGGAACCCTGAGTGTTCTGATAAGCTAGGGCGCTATCAGTTAGCTATTAGCTCCCACGTAGCTTGTCTTAACACAGCAAACATTCAGACCACAGTTGGGCTTCAACTAATTATTGTTTTGTTAGTCGACTATTCTGATGATCATTGTTTGATTAGTTGATTAGTCAATGATTATTTCTGCTAGAAACAGCTGAACATAAGGTTTAAAAGGTATTTAAATGTCTGGATGTTGTTTAAAAGTGGAAAGTTCTGATATTTAGTGAGTAAATTTGTAATCTGTTGTGTTTGGGCTCTTTGAGACACAAACTGAGTTGACTGTAACCTGTGTGAGTGGAACATTTACCCATCTCCCATTGCGTTTCTGTTCCCATTGCACTGTTGTTTCAAATTAACGATAAGTTGCCAATGAAATTTGTAATGAAGAGGAAATTTGTAACCAAAGGGAAAAAAAACACAGAGAGAAAAAAAAAAACATAGAAACAGAGAAACTAATTCAGAAACTGAAGTGGTTTCTTATTTTTTTCCAGAGCTGTACTTAAAAGTTTGGACATTTTGGACATTTTGGACAATTTTTAACATTGTTAATTTAATGTTGAAGTCTATATTAAAGTTATATAGGAAAACATGTTGAATTAATAATTTGACGCTGACTCAAGTTTTACTGTAACAGCAGTAATACTAATCCTAACTTTACCCACATCTGAGAAAATCAATAATTCCTGGAAAATTAAATCCCGGAAATCCTGGAAAGTCCTAGTTACGCAATAGCAGTTTATGATGTGTGTGAGATTCAAACGAAAAACAGCACCTGTTACCAATAACCACACACACACACACACACACACACACACACATACATTTTCATACGCAAAACTAGGGTGTCTCATAAAAACCTTCAGGCAGTTCTCTTCTCTTTCCCAGTTCCTGCTCAGAGTCAAAGTCCTTTAATACTGAGTGTGAACTGATGAGTCAGTGGCCGCCGTTCTGAACTGCTTACTCTAGCTGTAGGTTTTATGGTACACTGTAAAATGAAATATGCAGGACTGACTTCAAAGCAGAGCGTCAGTCTGAAGTAGAGCAGAGAGATTACAGACTCCAGTGTTTGAAGGTAAAGTTATAGACATGCAAAAGCTACAACTTTATCATCCAGGTTTTGGATTTAACAGTAAGCCCTGCTGGATAGCAGCATCTGGTGGACAGCGACAGGTGGTCATAGTCCTGTGGGCAGTGTCCTGAGGCAGCAACTTGTAGTCAGTGTCTTGTGGGCAGTGAAATGTGGGCAGGGTCCTGTGACCAGCGTCCAATGAGCAAAGTCCTGTGGACAGCAAGTTGTGTTTTGTGGGTAGTGGTCTGTGAGCAGTGTTCTGTGAGCAGTGTCCTGTGGACAGAGTTCTGTGAGCAGTGTTCTGTGAGCAGTGTCCTGTGGGCAATGCCCTGTGGACAGTGTTTTGTGAGCAGTGATCTGTGAGCAGTGTCCTGTGAGCAGTGTTCTGTGAGCAGTGTCCTGTGAGCAGTGTTCTGTGGACAGTGTTCTGTGAGCAGTGTCCTGTGAGCAGTGTTCTGTGGACAGTGTTCTGTGAGCAGTGTCCTGTGAGCAATGTCCTGTGGACAGTGTTCTGTGAGCAGTGTTCTGTGAGCAGTGTCCTGTGAGCAATGTCCTGTGGACAGTGTCCTGTGAGCAGTGTTCTGTGAGCAGTGTTCTGTGAGAAGTGTTCTGTGAGCAGTGTCCTGTGAGCAATGTCCTGTGGGCAGTGTTCTGTGAGCAGTGTCCTGTGAGCAGAGTTCTGTGAGCAGTGTCCTGTGGGCAGTGTCCTGTGAGCAGAGTTCTGTGAGCAGTGTCCTGTGAGCAGTGTTCTGTGAGCAGTGTCTTGTGAGCAGTGTTATGTGGCCAGCATCCAATGAGCATTGTCCTGTGGACAGCAAGTTGTGGTTAATGTTTTGTGGGCAGTGTTCTGTGAGCAGTGTCCTGTGAGAAGTGTTCTTTGAGCAGTGTCCTGTGAGCATTGTCCTGTAGGCAGTGTTCTTTGAGCAGTGTCCAATGAGCAATGTCCTGTGGACAGCAAGTTGTGGTTAATGTTTTGTGGGCAGTGTTCTGTGAGCAGTGTCCTGTGAGAAGTGTTCTTTGAGCAGTGTCCTGTGAGCATTGTCCTGCAGGCAGTGTTCTGTGAGCAGTGTCCAATGAGCAATGTCCTGTGGACAGCAAGTTGTGGTCAATGTCTTGTGGGCAGTGACTTTTAGGCAGTGTCCTGTAGGCAGTGTTCTGTGGTCAATGTCCTGTGAGTAGTGTCCTGTGGACAGCAAGTTGTGGTCAATGTCCTGTGGGCAGTGACTTTTAGGCAGTGTTCTGTGAGCAGTGTCCTGTGAGCAGTGTTCTGTGAGAAGTGTTCTTTGAGCAGTGTCCTGTGAGCATTGTCCTGTAGGCAGTGTTCTTTGAGCAGTGTCCAATGAGCAATGTCCTGTGGACAGCAAGTTGTGGTTAATGTTTTGTGGGCAGTGTTCTGTGAGCAGTGTCCTGTGAGAAGTGTTCTTTGAGCAGTGTCCTGTGAGCATTGTCCTGCAGGCAGTGTTCTGTGAGCAGTGTCCAATGAGCAATGTCCTGTGGACAGCAAGTTGTGGTCAATGTCTTGTGGGCAGTGACTTTTAGGCAGTGTCCTGTAGGCAGTGTTCTGTGGTCAATGTCCTGTGAGTAGTGTCCTGTGGACAGCAAGTTGTGGTCAATGTCCTGTGGGCAGTGACTTTTAGGCAGTGTTCTGTGAGCAGTGTCCTGTGAGCAGTGTTCTGTGAGCAGTGTTTTGTGAGCAGTGTTCTGTGAGCAGTGTTTTGTGGGCAGTGTTCTGTGAGCAGTGTCCTGCGGGCACTGACTTGTGGGCAGCATCCTGTAGGCAGTGTTATATAGGCAGTGTCCTGTCGGCAGTGTCCTGTGAGCAGCAACTCATGGGTAGCATCCTGAGGTTTACACACACATATAATACTGTATATGACAAGTGGTGCTAATGTTTTGGCTGATTAGCATTTACACAGTTAGAGAAAGTTCATGGTACTTATGCACAATAGTGCAAACACAGTTCACACACACACACACATACACACACACACACACACATACACACACGCAGCCGCACAATTACACTCGTCCAAACAAAATAAGAGACGAATGCTGCAAACAATCGCCACGTGTCCATTTCCCCGGATGCTCAGAAACGCCGCTTCCAAAGCCAAGTGGCCCCTGCTGGCCCGCCTGCTGAGTTTGGCCCCCACCTTAAACCAACAGAAAGATAAAGAGACAACAATCCAACGATCGCTAAATTTAGCTCTGCTCGACCCGAAGTCTCACAAATCTTCATCAACAGATCCCCCTCCTCTCTCAGCCAATCGCTGCCAGATTAAACAGTGCGGAGTGTTCGGTACTGCTGCCAACGCTGTTCCTGCAGGAGGAGTGCAGTCCATCAGCCGAGACATGCTGGCTGTCTGAAGTTCTGCTTCTTTAGATATGCACTGGACCCATGAGGCTAATGTGGCTCACATGTATCATTTTTATACCATTATATAGATAGCAGTATGATATACAGTGCCATAGACAACATAATCAAGTTTAACTTTACCCATACAGCTCTTGAAAAAAATAAGATATATCCTAAAAATTATGAGTTTCTTTGATTTTACCAAACTGAAAACCTCTGGAATATAATCAAGAGGAAGATGGATGATCACAAGCCATCAAACCACCAAACTGAACTGCTTGAATTTTTTGCACCAGGAGTCAAAGGCAGAAAGTCACCCAAAAGCAGTGTGTAAGACTGGTGGAGGAGAACAGGCATGAAGACCAAGATGCATGAAAACTGTGATTAAAAACCAGGGTTATTCCACCAAATATTGATTTCTGAACTCTTAAAACTTTATGAATATGAACTTGTTTTCTTTGCATTATTTGAGGTCTGAAAGCTCTGCATCTTTCATTTCTCATTTCTCATTTTCCGCAAATAAATACTCTTAATGACAATATTTTTATTCGGAATTTGGGAGAAATGTTGTCTGTAGTTTATATAATAAAACAAAGGTTTTCATTTTACTCAAATATATATACCTATAAATAGCAAAATCAGAGAAACTGATTCAGAAACTGAAGTGATCTCTTAAGTTTTTCCAGAGCTGTATTTTTTTTTATTTATGTAAAGTGTACAAAAGTGTTGAGCTTACTTTTTAAAGGGGACTTACAACGATCTTCTTTTTACTCAAATATATATCTATAAATAGTAAAATCAGAGAAACTGATTTAGAAACGTTTTTAGAAAGTTTTTTCAGAGCTGTATTTATGGACCTAACTGACCTAACTGTAGGCAGCTAGGTTATTTTCTAGTAGTTGGTGAGACTAGAAGAGAAATGGTGTACCTGCCAGATTTGTGTGTGTGTGTTTGTGTGAAAGTGTGTGTGTGCGCATTAGTAGGGCAGGTTGGGTGTGAGGTAAGGTTGATGGTTCACGGCTCGGACGGTTGATCCTCTTACGGGCTTTAGCTGCCAGGCGGCAGGGCTAAGCTCTGCAGGGCTTTCCCTCCCTTTAAGCTCAGCAGCTCCAGAACCGGTTCTGTCCAGTAGTGTAGTCTGTTCTGCAGCAGTGAGCACAGTGTGAGGAGGGAGTTGTGGTGATGGAATCGACAGTTTTCTAGGACTGTCAGTGCTGGTTACACTCAGGCATAAATTACTGACCAGACCAGCGGAGGGCGTCGAACCACAAGGCTGGACGTATCTCAGATACTTAGAGAAATCTGAGAAAAAGTAATATATCTAATATAAAATAGCTATTGTTTTCTGGTAAAGTAAACTTTCCCTGGACCCCCCATCACTTGACAACATGAATGTGAAGCAGGGTTCAAGATCTCAAAAAACAACACATCATTCATTTTTGATTCACAAATGGAGATTTTTCACAATACTTTGGTTCGTGAAACTTTCCCAGGAGTTCACCACGACTCCAAAAGAGCATGGACAACTCATCCAGGAGGTCGCAAAAGAACCCAGAACAACATCTAAAGAACTACAGGTCTCGCTCGTCTCAAAGAAGATCAATGCTCACAATTTAATAATAAGAAAGAGCTCGTGATACAAGGAGGGTGAGGACAAGCGTATGTATGTCTTCATAAATAAATGTAAGAAAATTTAAACCCCGCCTTTTTTTTCTAACTGCTGCCACAATCCATGCAGCATCACTAGGTGGTTAGCAGTTTGAAGGTGGCATTCTTTATTTAAAGAATAGAGATCTATCAAAGTCTGCTCTTCACATCAAATGTTTGTGTGGTCAAGTGGTCGACCAACAAAGATCACTCCGACAGCAAATCTTCTAATAGTCGACAATGTCACAAAGGACCCCAGGGTAACTTCAAAGCAACTGAAGGCCCCTCTGACATTGGCTAATGTTAATGTTCATGAGCCTATCATCAGGAGAAAGCTGAACAACAATGGTGTGCATGGCATGAGTTGCAAGGAGAAAGATTCTGCATTGCATTAAGAACTTATCCCACCTGTAAAACATGGTGGTGGTAGTATCATGGTTTGAGCCTGTTTTGCTGCATCTGTGCCAAAACAGATGAAGAACCAATGAATTATGTTTTAATTATATCAGATATTCATTCCAAAGGAGAATGTATTAAGAATATCTGTCCATGAACTGAATCTCAAGAGAAAGTGGGTCATGCAGCAGGACAATGACCCTAAGCACACAAGTCGGTGTTTAACCAAAGAATGATTTAGGACAGAGGTGTCCAAACTACGGCTTTTTTTGGGCGGCCCGCAAGGTATTTTAGAAATAGAATGAAAGCTGACCCGCTGTTAAGCAGGTTTTTATAATGTGAGATTCAAAATTTGAACACTAGGTGTCAGACATGGGCCAAAGAGTCTAAAAGCGGAGAGGGTGTGCATTTCTAGCACAGAAAAACAGGCCAAAGAGTCTAAAAGTGGAGAGAGTGCGCATTTCTAGAGCAGAAAAACGGACCAAAGAGTCTATAAGCCGAGAGGGTGTGCAGTTCTAGCACAAAAAAAAAGGGCCAAAGAGTCTAAAAGCGGAGAGGGTGCACATTTCTAGCGCAGAACAACAGGCCAAAGAGTCTGAAAGCCGAGAGGGTGCGCAGTTGTAGCACAAAAAAAAAGGGCCAAAGAATCTAAAAGCGGAGAGGGGGCGCATTTTTAGCGCAGAAAAACGGACCAAAGAGTCTAAAAGTTACCGTAATTAAGGAGTTTAATATTAAGAGACATCATGAAATGAAACATCAATTTGAAAAATCTTAGTTTACACAACACTGTCAAAGATAAAGATAGTAAGTCAAGTAAAATGGTGTGTAAATGAAATAATCAGGAAAAATGTATTATTTAAAGTGGTATATTTCATTATTTGTTTTATTACAGAGTCTGTGGCCCGTGACTTCAAATATATTTCTCCTTCTGGCCCCCAACAAAAAAAGTTTGGACACCCCTGATTTAGGAAGAATAAAGTTAATGTTTTGGAATGAGGCCAAAGTCAAAGGCCTGACCTTAATCTAATCTTAATCTAATAGAAATGTTGTGGAAGGACCTCAAGGTTGGAACATTTAGTTAATTTACAGTTATTGCTGTAAATGGGGGGAAAACACATTTACAGATACTAAAAAACAAAGATTCACATACTATTGCCACTCACAAATATGTAATATTGGCAGTGTTGGGAAGTAACGGATTACATGTAACGGCGTTACGTAATCAGATTACAAATTATAGGTAACTGTAATCCGTTACAGTTACTGCTTCAGTAAGTGGTAATCAGATTACAGTTACTCTGCTAAAATAAAAGGATTACATTGCGGTACTTTCCTATTTTTGCTCTTCCAACACTGACAAAACGCAAATAACATTTTGCGGTGAAATCGCTCTGATATGACAGGGAACTGTCTGCCCCTCCTCCCGTCTCGCTGCACACACACACACAGGGAGGAGGGGCAGACAGCGGCTCCGCACACACAACGAGACGAAATTAACTGACATTTTGGTCAACGAATAAAAACGAGACGAAAATATTTGGCAGGAACGAAATCCAATCAGAACTGATTTAGTTCTGTGAAAGGTAGTGACCAGTTAAGGAGAGATCCAATCACTGCTACTTTAGCGAAGGTGGCGCCGCGCGCTCAGTTACAAACCCGGGAATTAACCTGTCGATACTTACGGAGCTCGACTGGAAGTTAACTCGTTCAGCAGGGAGAGAGAGAGAGAGAGAGAGGAGAGGCGATATATTTCTCCTTTGACGTCGCGAAAAACGTGTAAACCGCGTGGAGCGACTCCATCTCCGGTAAAAACACCACAATTCAGCTTCTGCAGACCAGAGTCACAGATCTCCATGCAGAGATCAGCGTTTTAATACTGATGTTATTTCATGAGCTGATGTGTTTAACTCAGCAGTGCACTAAAACACAGAACTGATACAGAACTCACTCATTAAGATCAGATCATCTGTTTAGTCTCACAGTGGGAAAGATATAGCTAGTGTTAAAGCAGCAGCAGGTCAGAAAGGAACTCAATAATATATCCAAAATAAAACAATAAAATAAGTGAATCTATGAACCCAAAAGTCTGTGTAAAGTTCCTTACAGCACTTTCTCATAGGTTTCTCACTTTAACTCATGAAGTCTCTCAGTACATCCTGAGAGCATCTCTACAGGACAGTGAGTGAATGTGTGTTTTTGATCTCATTTATAGACTGTAGCTCCAGTAGGTGTGCTGGGTTAGTGCTGGAGATAAAACTAGATCATTTAAAAGCTGTTTTTGCATCTACAACTCTGTTCAAACTATAATTAAACTATTCAGATGTTTTATGACCTGATTTCTAGAGCAAAATTTTAAATGTAAAATATGTATAGTCACACACCTACAATAATAATAATATACATTAAATCATATATAAATATATTTCACATTCAAACATTAACAATATTACTCAAGTGGTTATTAAACGTTTCATTTCAAATAAGTGTAGAGTTAATAGTTCAAGGGAACTGATGAAAAAGCATTTACATTTACACCCTTTACATTTTAGTCGACTAAATTTACTGTAATTTTAGTCGACTATATTCTTATGACATTAAGTCGACTAAAACTAAAAACATTTCAGATGACTAAATTTTGACTAAAACTAAATGCTATTTTCGTCACAAAACTATGACTAAGACTAAATCAATATTTGTTGTCAAAATTAACACTGGTGGCAAACCTGCAAATAGATAGCTTACAGTTGTTGTTACATTGTTTGGTTTTAAATGGTTTTATTATCAATTTATAGAAGTGTTTTATAAAATTGTTTGATGAAATGGTTTCATAAGTATTTTTATAGGGTGATTGAAAAGGCTGTTTTATTTGTTTATCTATTTGTTAACTGGAAGGAAAAATAAAAGAATAATATGCAATATGTGGTTGCTACATTCATTCAGGCTTAAAAAAATGACAATATTGTAAGTAATCCAAAGTAATCAGATTACGTTACTCACTTGAAGTAACGTAACTGATTACGTTACAAATTACATTTTGAGTGATGTAATCAGTAATCTGTAAGGGATTACATTTTAAAAGTAACCTTCCCAACACTGAATATTGGATAATTTTCCTTAATAAATAAATGACTAAGTATAATTTTTTGATCTATTTTTTAACTGCATTCTCTTTAGCCCTATCTGGAATTAGTTTCTTAGGGAGACGTCTGTAAAAAATATTTCACACTTCTACTTAGTGATAAAACTCCTGCATCCAGACTGCAAAAAAAAAAAAAACAGGAGAACCAGTGAGTTTTTTGGATTTCTTGGTCACATGACATCACGTTCAGTAGCTCCTCCATTTCCACACGCTGTTGTGTTTTTTTACGTGAATTTCTGTAGAAAAGTGAGCCCAAAGTGTAATTACGGTGCGTGGCAGTGGTCTAATAGCTATTTTATTAAATGCGAGGAGACGAAATTTAGAGATATATAAAATTACTGTAGGACCAAGGAGTTCAGCGAAAACAGTAGATAAGCTATTGGGACAGAGAACCCTCATAAAAGGGAAAATTACTCCAGGACCCACTGAGAAACTGTTTTAGGTCATATTTATGGAGAAATATAGAAAATCCTAAAGGTTTCACAAACTTTCAAGCACCACTTTAAATAGGTGTTCCTAAACAATTAGCTTGAACACATGATAAAGGTGGTCGTATTTTGAGTGAAGAGAAGTTCTCAAAGTCAGTTCCCTTCTTTTAAAATTTTAAATCCACCAAAATAGTCAGAACATCTTCTTCTGTCCCTAAAACACAAGCCATCGATTTAACCTGCGAGACCCCCACTGCTGCTGTTATCAGGAGGGGGGGGGAAACAATGACACCCTAGACCCCGCGGAGCATGTCTGCTCATCTAACACTTAGCGTAGCGTGTCTTGTGCTGTGTGTTAATGTTATCTGTTCTGGCGGAAGGTTACGCCAGGGTTTTGTTATGCTGGACCCCCTCCCAAGCCTCAGCTCGAACAAAGCTCTTTATTTTTTTGCTTTGAAGAGCTTCATCTGTTACACAATCGGCTTTGTTAAGATGAGTTTTACGAGGCGCGCCGGCTCGCACATTGGGAAAATGACAGCTAGGCCCAAAATAGCCTTGCTGACAGAATGTTTAGATGTGTTATTAGAGATACTAGAACTTTATATTGGTAATTCTGATTGAATAACGATGTTAGTGTTTTAAAATAACCCAACAACACCATTTACAGACTGATCTAAGGGTCTTAACCCTTGCGTGGTGTTCGGGTCTGTGGGACCCGTTTTCATTTTTCATCAAATGATACTAAAAAAATATTTTTTCTAACTCAAACTCATTGGCATTGGCTCATTTTTTGTGAAAAACATATATCAAAACACATTTTCGATAAACACACACTGTACACCCCCCCTCCCCCCCACACACACACACATTTATATTACATACAGTATGTTTGGCCAAGGGCTAATAAACATTGCTTCATTTGTAAATTTGAAACTAAACAAATTTTCTACTCATATCTTGAGTTTAATTCATTTTCTTTTACGTTTTATTAAAAAACTAATAAAAAAAGAGTAGCACTTTTTTAAAGAAATGTAACATAAGAAAGGTAAAGGGCAAATATTAACCATGTAAGCTGTTTATATTGCTTGTAATTTAGGTGAAGCGAGCATGTGTAAAGCATTTTAATGTAGAATTGCTTAATTTTGCTGGATTAAATACAAGTAACAAAGTAAACGAGTAACAAAAATATGAACACCACACAAGGGTTAAAGAAGGGCTTATCGCACTGATTTGACCGAGTCAGGCGTCCCCAAAGCATCCACATCCCACAATATAAGAATACTTAAAAGAGAAGACCTTAAAAGAGAATGAAAGATTTTTATATCATTATATAGATAGCAGTGTGATATACAGTGCCATAGACAACATAATCAAGTCCATCAGTCATTACTTAACAACTGTACACATACAGCTCTGTAAAAAAAAAAAAAATAAGAGAGCACTTAAAAATGAGCAGTTTCTTCGATTTTACCAAATTGAAAACCTCTATAATATCATCAAACCAAGCTGAACTGCTTGTATTTTTGCACCAGGAGTAAAGGCAGAAAGTTATCCAAAAGCAGTGTGTAAGACTGGTGGAGGAGATGCATGAAAACTGTGATTAAAAAAAGAGTTTTTTTTCACCAAATATTGATTTCTGAACTCTTAAAACTTTGTGAATATGAACTTGTTTTCTTTGCATTATTTGAGGTCTGAAAGCTCTGCATGTGTCATTTCTCATTTTCTGCAAATAAATGTTTTTGTTTGGAATTTGGGAGAAATGTTGTCTGTAGTTTATAGAATAAAACAGCAATGTTTATTTTACTCAAACATATACCTATAAATAGAAAAATAAGAGAAACTCTTATATATTAAACGAGAATGAAAGAAAAAGTGTACTAAAGTTCAGAAGAACTTGGATCTGAACTTGTTTACCAGCCTCCAGTAGATGAATAATTCACCCCAACTGCACTTCTCCGGAAAATTCTCTATTCAGTATCCGTACCATCCAACAGAACACAAGCAAGGTCCTTTAATTCATTCTAAATATTTGTAAGGATTCAGCACTTGCCGATCTGTCTCTGTAATTCTGTTTGTAGACCCGGTGTTCCAGGAAATAGCTTAGCGACGCTACAATTAATACCTGAAGTGACAAACAGCGTACCAGTGACTGAAAATGAGCTGATCTTTATCTATCAAGCTTAGAAGCTGTGCTCTAGAAGTGCATTCCTACCTCAATACCACAATAATGTTTATATGTTTTATTTCACTGTACAAGTAATTTATAATGCATTACAGAAATATCCCATACTGGTTTACCCCTGTATCTGCCAGCTGGCAAAATACACAAAGATTGTGGTACCACTTTAAAATAAGACTACCTTCATAAAGGGTTTATAAATGGTTTACAATTAGTTTATTAATGGTTACTAATTAGGTTGTAAATGCCTTAAAAATCATTAATAATCTTATAGTTATAACACATATGAAGAAAGGGCAACAAGAACCCGCTGTTTGCCAAATAGTGAACCCACAGCCATCTATATTGTTGCCCTTTCTACGTATGCATTATAACTGATTATTAATGATTTACAACCTAATTAGTAACCATTCATACACTAATTGTAAACCATTTATAAACCCTTTATAAAGGTAGTCTTATTTTAAAGTGGTACCAAGATTGTCTAACAGCGAAACAACAAGCTACTCCCGCTTTTATTCAGTATCCAATCAATGAACACTTTTCATTTTAAATAGTCTGAGGTAAAGTTAAATGTGCTCTTTTTTACTGGGAGAGAACTAAAGCTACCAAGGAGATAGCTAACCTCAGTGATGAGATAGCTAAAATACTAATGTTACCGGGGAGAAAACTAAAGCTATGAGCTAGCTAATTTTAGCGACAAGCTAGCTAACACACTTATGTTACTGGGGAAAAAAACTAAAGCAAAGAGCTAGCTAACTCTAGCAACAAGCTACCTAACACACTAATATTATCAGTGATAGAACTAGAGCTAGCGACGAGCTAGCTAACCTTAGTGTAGAGCTAGCTAAACAACTAATCTTACCGGGGAGAGAACTAAAGCTAGCGACAAGCTAGCTAACCTTAGCCATGAGCTAGCTAACACACTTATGTTACTGGGGAAAAAACTAAAGCAAAGAGCTAGCTAACTCTAGCAACAAGCTACCTAACACACTAATATTATCAGTGATAGAACTAGAGCTAGCGACGAGCTAGCTAACCTTAGTGTAGAGCTAACTAAACAACTAATCTTACCGGGGAGAGAACTAAAGCTAGCGACAAGCTAGCTAACCTTAGCGATGAGCTAGTTAACACACTAATGTTACCAGGGAAAAACTAAAGCAAAGAGCTAGCTAACTCTAGCAACAAGCTACCTAACACACTAATATTACCAGTGACAGAACAATAGCTATCGACGAGCTAGCTAACCTTAGTGATGAGCTAGCTAAAATACTAATGTTACCGGGGAGAAAACTAAAGCTATGAGCTAGCTAATTTTAGCTACAAGCTAGCTAACACACTTATTTTACTGGGGAAAAAACTAAAGCAAAGAGATAGCTGACTATAGCAACAAACTACCTAACACACTAATATTACCGGCGCTAGAACTATAGCTAGCAACAAGCTACCTAACCTTAGTGTAGAGCTAGCTAAAATACTAATGTTACTGGGGAGAGAACAAAAGCTAGCGACAAGCTAGCTAACCTTAGTGATGAGCTAGCTAAAATGCTAATGTTACTGTGGAGGGAACTAAAGCTAGCGATAAACTAGCTAACCGTAGTGACGAGCTAGCTAACCTTAGCAACGAGCTAGATAACCCACTAATGTTACTGGAGAGAAAACTAAAGATAGCGACAAGCTAGCTAACCTTAGCGACAAGCTGTTTAAGCTGGAAAAAATGAAGATCAGTTAATCTGAAAGAAAGAATTTCAGTGCAGTTACCAAAAAGAGCATCAAAATTGGTATGATGAAACTGGTCCTCATCAGGACTGCCCCTGGAAAGGAAAAGGAAGAATTAGAATCCACAAGTTAACAGCAACATGGTTGCACATCTTAAAATGTCCCCACATCCTGATGGGCTGTTGTTAAGTGGTTGCTATGGCACTGCTGGTGATTTTTATGGAGTTACTAGGCTGTACTATTTAGTTACTAGGGTGTTGATAGGTGGTTGTTAAGGTTTATTATAGTATCCATGGCGATTGTTACAGTGTTGCTATTTCAGTTAGGAGTTTGTTGATAAACTGTTGCTAGGTGGTTGCTAAGGTGTTGTTAGGTGGCTGCTAAGGTGTTGGTAAGTATATACTTCCTTGCAAAAGTATTGGAACATTGCCAAAGCCAATCCCTTTATCTCTGCTGTAGACTTTTGTAAAGTAAAACATTATCAAGTAAGACCATTTTTTTTTTACTTTTGCAGGGAGTGTATGCTGTAATTATATATTTTTTTAAATCTTATTTACAATAGTACAGATATATAAACTAATATATATATACTGTGGGACAATATATATAGCAAATGCACAACCAAACATCCCAAAGATTTTTTTTGACTTTCTGAAAACTGTCATTGCTTTGAGGTTCAGGTTAGGGGAAGCAAATTCTTCCGCAAATTCTACGTAAAATATGGTTCGGTTTGGCCTATTTCCCATTGGTTACACGCCGTAATCCTCCCGTACCGTAGCAGTCATCTGCCTACCTAATCCCCCTCACTGTACAGCTCAGAGGACCATCATGGGACCTTCAATCCCTGCCAAGAACTTCACCCTCTTCACCTCACATGCTTCACTTCCTCTATTTCTTCCTGTTTCTTTTAAATTTCTTCCTGTACTTGCTTTCTTTTTTGGGCATTTCTAAGAATTCGGGTCTCTCAGATTTTCTGTTTGATGTTAATAAAGGGCAAAGACTGGAATGTGTTCAGAAGAGAGGCATGACGATGAAGGAGAAGGTAATACAGCAGGTAAAAGTGTCCTATATTTAATCTTTTTGATCATATGTCTCAAAAAACACACTAAATCTGACATTTTTCATTTCAATTTATGCCACTTGCATATGTGGTATTAAAATCTGCTTCATCGCCAGTTCGAATCCATGTCATGCAGCTTGCCATCGGCTAACAAAGCCCCAAAATAGCACAATTTGCCTTGCTCTCTCTGGGTGGGTACAGTAGATGGCTCTCTTTTCCCTCATCACTCCAAAAAGGGTGATGCCGATCAGCACAAGGTGTCTGTGAGCTGATGTATCGGAACCGAGTAGTTGTACCTCGGTAATGCTGCATCAGCAGCAGTTCAAAAAGAGGCGGAGTCTGACTTCACATGTATCGAAGGAGGCATGTCTTCACCCTCTTGGTGTTGGCGTATCACTAGTGATAGGGGGAGTCCTAATGATTGGGTTGGGTATTTGGTCATGTAAATTGAGGAGAAAATGGGATTAAAATTAGAAATTAAATTATATACAAACAAAAAATCTGATTCATATCCAATTTATGGCCATGTGAATCATTCTGAACAACCAGTTTGGAATTCATGCAACTTTTACATCAAGGAGAAGTGAAAAACGATTGGCAGTAGTCAGAAAAATAGACAACAGCAGTGAAGGAAGTTTTCAGTGTTGAGATAATATCATTATAACAGGTAAAAAACCTCAATGAAATAAGCTGCAGACACTGGAACTTCTTGTAAGCTCCTGTGATGCTGGAGAAGATGAAACCGAAACTTCACGTGAAGCGCTGCTCTTTAGATCACTAACGTCAATGAAGGGGCGTGAACTGTTCAGACAAATCGGCCCCAGTGGATATGGGTCCCATTTAAAGGTTAATGTGTAAATCCTAAATAGAACTTTGGTAACACTTTTCTTGAATGGTCCATTTTATGGCCTTGTTGATGCTCAACTGACATTCAACTAACACTGAATTGAATGTCCATTAAATTTAACTTAACCCTATGTTGAATGTAAATGATTCAAAATAGAACCTAACCGTGCACCTAACCCTAACCTTAATCAACCCTAAAATCTAACCCTACACCTAACCCTAACCTCAACCCTTGATCAACCCTAAAATCTAACCCTACACCTAACCCTAACCTTAAGCATTAATCAACCCTAAAATCTAACCCTACACCTAACCCTTACCCTAACCTTAACCTAAGCTTAAAATCTAACCCTAAACCCAATCCTAAACTATTAAGATAAGCGTTTGGGTTAGAGTTGAATGTAGGGTTATATTCAATAGAGAATCATTTACTTTCACGTTTTAGTTCTTTTGCATTTAATAGACATGTAGTTGAAAGTTAGTTGAATGTCAGTTGAGCATCAAATGGACCATCCAAATAAAGTGTTACCGAACTTTGGATTTGTTTGAGAAAATTGGATTTGGGCCACTTGACAATGAGTAGACAGGCCTAACAATTCCTCCTCCACACTTTCCAGTGTTTAAATGAATGTGTTACTCAAAGAGAAGAAAAGCAGGCTCCCGGAATACTGATATGTTCCACTTCTAATAGGAGAAATAAACCGACGACCTATTGCATAAGACAACCTACCTCACAAACCCATAAAATCAATATACTGCATCTCTTTCCACGCCTCGTGCAATAGCACTTGTCAGGGCTTGTGGCTTTGCCTCAGTGAATCAGTGATGATGACGATAACATCTTGCTTCAGAGGAAGCCGAGAGGTTGTACAGGCGAGGTGACGATTGCAGTCCCCCGCTTGGCTCGCTGCCAGGCCTGATATGGATCCAACAGCGTGGACCAATACAGGCTTATCGGCTTCCCTTTCCTTTATCAAGCTCTTGCCAAGCCACTGATGGATGGGCGGCGGTTGGAGAAGCCGACTGCTAGCCCTCGCTCGCATTATTGTTGCATTTCCTGAGAAGCGATTTGTGTCGCACACTTGCGTGAATCATGGGCTTGGATGTCTTGGAGGGAAGAACAATGCCTGGGATTTGAGAAGAGAATCACTGCTATGCCCATTAAGGTCTACCTCTGTAGAGAACATTTCTTTGGTTAGCGTCCAAGGCTTTTATGAAATTGCTACACCAAAAACCCAAGAGTAACATTTATCAGTCAGGAATAAGAACCGGAAAGTTGTACATCCAAATGCCAGGACTGGATGGGTGTTCCTTGTTGTGCCCTTGGATTAGGCACTAACTCCCTTGCCGAACAATCTATCTTGAGACCAGATTGAGTTGGTTTTAGATGGTTTAAGACAACCTTTAATGTGCAAGGTGGTTGAAAAGCTGGTAAAACAACTGTGAAACAACTGTTGAGCTAGTAGTTAATTAGCGTAGCTCTTATCTGCTGCAGGTACATCTGGGATATACCTTGGTTCGAAATCTACCTGGATCACTGGGCGCAAGGTAGAAACACACCCTTGGCAGGTTGCCAGTCAATTACAGGATACTAAACATATATTATTACATACAAGGGGCAATTTAGGATAGCCAATTCATCTACGTCTTGCCACTTTTTGAAAGGTGAAGGGAAACTGGAGGATCTAGACTTAGTCCTGGTTGTGTCCTTGGATGCTGGTGGTTGAAAAGCTGGCCATCCAGATAAACCAACTGGTTGAGCCAAATAATTAACCAGCTAACCTTTTGACCATCCCTTCATCCATTCCTAATCTTATCTGGTCAGAATTGTGGTGGGTTTGAAATGTATCCAGAATCACTGGACACAAGTCCAATAATTTACCCCTGCACAGGTCACCAGTCCATCACACTTTACTTACTTACAATTACACTTATTTAGCACTTACAGTATATAGCACTCAACACACACTGATGAGAAGCGGCAGCCAATCATGTACAGCGTACTCTTAACCGGAACAACCATCCACCTTGAGGACATCGGGCACTGAGGAGTAAACGAAGCATAAAGTTACAGTGGGCATATAGCTACACACCAGGGCCATTTTTTTAGGATATCCAATTTTCTGGGCAATTTAAAATATGCAATTTGCATGATTCCCATGTTTTTAGACTGTGGGAGGAAACCAGAATCCTGGAGTCTCCTGATGAAACCCACACAGAAACAGGGAAAAGATGGAAACTCCACCCAGATAGGGACTTGAACCCAGGACCCCAGTGCTGGGAGGCAAACATGCTAACTACTAAGCCACCGTGCCACTGTATATATCTGTTAGCATCCGCATTAGCATAGGTATAGTTTTAATATTTGGAAGCATTTACCCAGCATTATCCTATCCGAGTAGGGGTGGGCGATATGGCCCTAAAATTATATCACGATATTTCATGGTATTTTCGCGATAACGATACTCTTGGCGATATAAATTAATGTTTTTTTTTTTTTTTTTCAAGAATACACTACTGCAACAAAATAAACATTTTATTTTATTATTGCATACGATTTATGTCACACCACTACCTGAGATATTAAAAAAATTCAAGAATCCAGATGATCATGATCAGATTAGTAACAGAAGTCAATAATCCAGAAAGTCATGATACTAATAGTGCACTCCAAATATCTCTATATATCCAGGAATTGATACTGGACAGATATAATCTATAGTCTCTAGTAGATATATAATGGGAAATAAGAACAGTGTGAATTTTTATTTTGCTAAAAACAGTAAAAAGTAGTAGCCTGATGTGATTATTAGGGGTGGGTGATATGGCACCATATTTTTAGTGTATAATATCATTCCCGATATTCAAGAATGTTGGCGATATTATCGCGTACAATACAATATGGCACACACCTAATTCATTAATTCAGGAAAACATTAAATAATTGTAAATATTGTGTTGCTAACAGCTAATGTGCAGGTACAGTACAGTAGTGTCCCTATTGACTCAACTTCCCTCTGCCTGTTTCGCCCTTGATTCCTTGAAGCCTACAGCTGAGGCATGGCTCAAAGGAGGCATGGCTCATTTGCATTGACCTAAGGCATGTGATGTAATAATGGGAGCTACATACGCAGAAACAAGTGATTGGACACATCAACATGTGGGTTCAAACATTCTCTAGAAATGCGTGGGTGTTAATCTTACAATAGGACAGAGGAGCACCCTTTTGTTGGGTATTATCCCTGCCAATGAGCCATGTTACCAAGACCTATTACACCTATTACATCACAGATGTGACGCTACTTTAAATTTCCAGGAACAGTGAGTGAGTTCATCAGCAAGTAGACGAAGAAAAGATTAACAATAGCAGCATTAGTCATTAGGCTACATGACACTTGCTTAAAAAGCAGATATTCACGACAAACGATAAACATGACATAAACTCACCTGTACAACTATCCTCAGGTGTAATGACCTTATGATAAATCTGTGGTAGAAGACATCAAAATTGACAAAAGTAGAGTGTTAAGAGAGTGTACCTCTTGGTGAGAGACTTTTGGACTGAATGGAGATAAATACAGGGCAAACCTGGAGGAAAATCTGATCGGAGGCTGCAAAAGACTTTAGCCTAGTAGGGATATTCACCTTCCAGCAAGACAATGACCCTAAGCATTACAGCCAGATGTACACAGCACACAGTACACAGTGTCAAATTAACTATTGTAAGACTTTAATTTAGATAAAGTCCTAGATAACATATGGTCCCACTCACTATAGTGTTTAAATAACTCTACCACAAGAGTTAATATTTTAGAGTTAATTCAACACTGTAGGGTTGTAAAACAGGGTAAAACAACTATTGATTTTTAAGTTGGTTTGAATTTTTTTTTGGTGCATTCTCTGACTTTTACCCAAAAAAACTATATACCAGAGTATCTATAAAACATTATAAAATGTGAGCTTTACCACACAATGAATTACCTTTTTATACTATCTAAGCTTAATTTAGAACAGGAGAGACCATTAAAAACTGCCAAAAAAAAAAGCAGTGGTTCTCCCATAACACAACATAACTCTTGGATGGAGACCCTTTATATCCACCATCCAACCCAACAACACCAAGAGGGTGAATAATGCTCAATCAGGGGAATCACCACCACCAGGGGCGCAACGACTTTGTGTTTGCTTATTTAAAAAAATCTTACTAAGAAAAAATTGCTCACCCCATTGGCAGATTTTTTGGCTTAATTTAATAATTTTTGTCTCAATTTACATATTTTTTTGTCTATTTTTTGCCAATGGATTTTTGCAGTATGTTTACACTGTGATTTTAACACTGTGGATTTCACTGTGTAGAAGCAGGTGGCTCTACTAAGTATTGACTTGGGGGGCTGAATACTTTGGCCTATTATGTAAAATCTCAAGGTGACAAATGTGAAAAATGTTCAAGGACTAAGAATACCTATCAATGACTTTTGCAAGCCACAATATTTGCAGACCATCCTGCAGCCAAATCCTGCAGCCTTTAGCATCTTTCAGCAGGATAATGCTCATCCACAAAGAGCAAGGGATTCCCAAAAGGGTCTTTGTCAGATTGCAACACTTCCTACACCTGCACAACACATTCAATAGATCTATCAGCAATCAAGCATTTATAAGCCCATCTGCAACATTTGTGGTCAAACATTCCCAATCGTATCTCATCTTGCAGCATCCAGCTAGCTAGAGATACTGTAGATGACCCAATATGGTACTAAAGTTCACCAAGTAGTGTCTCTCTCTCTCTGTTCATAAACTGACCTCAGACAAAGGGCTAGAGGTTTCTGTACCCAAACATCTGCACCTGCAAGGAGTTCCTTCAAAATAATGGTCCCTAATAAGGTTGCACAGCAAACGCTGTACGCCTGGAACAATCGCCTCAAACAACTGTTTATTACAAAGAGGCAAATATTTGCCATTATTACAGAATCACCCTTTTCGGTGCACAATTGCGGTCCAGCAGTGCTGCAGAGCGCCTCCCCAGGGGAGTAAATAAACATGGAGAGAAATGGATATATAAATAGGAGGCTGCTTGGCCTATTGTGCAGGCGGTAGGGAGGGTTTCCTCCTTTGGCTCGAGCCTCCCCTGCACCTGCGGAGAAGAGCCGCAGAACAATGGCAAGGCTGGCCGCTGGAACCGTACCGAGACAGAGAGTCTGCCAGCAGGCCCTTCAGGAACCCCAATCGTCCCCCCCGGGGAGGGAGTCGTCGAGAGGCGCACAGGAAGAGGCTTCTCTCGGCCGGACAGAATAGACAGGACAGAAGCCAAAACAATGGACGCAGACCATCGCCGACAGAAAGGCCCGGGCAGGACACTTCCACTGGGGTTAGATGCCTCGATGCTCTGCCCAAAGAACAGGCAGTCCTCAGTTCACTCCACCAAGCGCACACATGTAAAACAAGACAGGACGGGACGGGACACGGCAGGGCGGCAGGTTACGAGGCGCCAGACTTCACATAGCGCTTCCTTCAGAGGGACGGTGTAGGAAGCCTTTCTTAATGACTTTTTATGAGCTTTTAAGATAATGGTTAACACAGCAGGCGCAGATTACATTACATTACATTACATTACATTACATTACATTTGGCAGACACTTTTGTCCAAAGCGACTTACAATATTGAAGTGCAAATAATAGAAGAGGTTAAGTACAAAAATAATAGAAGTTAAAAATAAAGCATCTATAGATAGGGCCTTAAGGAGGTCAGAGGGAAATAATGGGATAGAGGAGAAGAGGAGAGGAAGAAGGAAATGAGGTTAGAAGTAGTTAGTTTGTTAGAGGTGTTAGGAGAGTAAGTGCTCTTTGAAGAGCTCTGTCTTCAGGAGTTTCTTAAAGATAGTGAGAGATTCTCCTGATCTGGTAGTGGAAGGTAGTTTGTTCCACCATAGGGGAACTCTGTATGAGAACAGTCTGGATTGCTTTGTGTGAATGTTTGGCAAAGCGAGGCGACGTTCATTGGAGGAGTGCAGCGGCCGGGAGGTAGCGTAGGCCTTCAGGAGCGAGTGCAGGTAGGAAGGAGCCTGTACTGTCATCACCTTGTAGGCGATTGTAAGCGCTTTGAATTTGATGCGAGCAGCAACCGGTAGCCAGTGGAGCTCAATGAGCAGTGGGGTGACATGTGCCCATTTTGGTTGGTTGAAGACCAAACGTGCTGCTGCATTCTGAATCATCTGTAGTGGTTTTACTACGCAGGCCGGGAGGCCAGTTAGCAGGGCATTGCAGTAGTCGAGGCGTGAGATTACCACAGCTTGTACCAGGAGTTGGGTGGCCTGTTGCGTCAGAAACGGTCGAATTTTTCCGATGTTGTAAAGCGCAAAGCGGCAGGATCGAGCAACTGAGGCCACATGGTGCCTGAAGAGAGAGTCGATGGTTATGGCAAAGTTGTGTTGAATAGAAGGTTTTGCTGGTATGACCAGAAGTTCAGTCTTTGAGAGGTTTAGTTGGAGGTGGTGTTCCTTCATCCATGCGGATATGTCTGAGAGACACTGTGATATTCGTGCAGAGATTGAGTGATCATCTGGTGAGAACGACAGGTATAGCTGAGTGTCGTCAGCAAAGCAGTGGTAGGAAAAACCATGTGAGCGGATAACCCGACCTAGAGAGGTGGTGTATATTGAGAAGAGAAGAGGTCCCAGTACCGAACCCTGGGGAACCCCAGTGGGTAACGAGTGGGCTGGGGACAGCCGTCTATGCCATGACACCCTGAACGAGCGCCCAGTGAGGTACGATCTGAACCATGACAGCGCATTGTCTGAGATCCCCATGTTCGAGAGTATAGTTAGGAGGAAGTCATGGTTGACTGTGTCGAAAGCAGCCGAGAGGTCCAGCAGAATGAGCACTGAGGACTGTCCTGCAGCTCTAGCAGTTTTTAAAGCTTCTGTCACAGACAACAGAGCCGTCTCAGTAGAGTGCCCTTTCTTGAGCAGATAAAAGCTCTGTACTGATTATGTCACAGATATTCAGCCTTGATTTATACGTCCAAACAGAAGAGTTCAGAAAGGGAAAGGGGATACAGTTACAAGCACCAGGTCAGATACTGGATCCAAACACCAGTGAGGGGACTGCTGTGTTTGTGTTTACACTCGGCACAGCTTTTCTGGAAGCTGCCTATAAACAGTCTATTCACTCTTCTACTATTCTCTGCAGAGGACTTGTTTAGTTAATTAAAGTGTGATTCTAGCACAGAGATCATCTTAATTGTTATAAATGTTAATTATGAATTTGATGTTAATTATGCAACAGACACATATATAGAAGAGACAGATGAGTTTTGAAGTGCCTGTTACAGAATATAAATGAAAGCGCAGTGAAAGTTCTACTGAAGACTCCAATGCTACGTCACCTAATTACCTATCCAATCAGCTGTTCCCTTTTGCCTTTAAATAAGATCACTCATTCAGTACCTTTGCTGACTTTCAGACGCTGATGGTTGTTCTTACCCTCCTCCGTCTCCACCGTCTCCAGGTTGGTCCCGTTTGCTTGCCCGGGGTTTGGCTCCGCCCCTGTCTCCAATGTATGACAGGATCTGCAGAGCCAAGATGTATCAAGTCCTGGGCCGATGACGGGGCCTACGCCAAAGACTCTACTAGAAGTGACTGTTTCTATATAACCTCTTTTTATATGTATCTTTGTTGTGCTAAATATGTTAATCCATTAAATAGTAACAACATTTCTTCTGGAGTCGTAATAGTAGAAAAATGGTTAACAGTGGAAGTGGAAGCACAAGGTAGTAAGTAGGTGTTTACAATAAATTTGCATGGTCAGTGAATAGAATCTGAAGTTAGGTGTTTCTAATAAAGTGACCAGTGAATGGAAACACAAGGTAGTAAATGGGATGTAAAAAAGGGATGTATATAGAGTGGAAAAATATAGGTAGGTAGGTGTTTCTGGTAAATTCTGGTAAAATCCCACTGAGTGTAGGCACAAGCCAACAAGTAGGTGTTTCTAATAAAGTGGCCAGATAGTGTAAGCACAATGTAGATAGGTAGGTGTTTCTAATAAAGTGGCCAGTGAAGGAAAATAGAAAGTAGTCAGCCAGTGTTTCTAATAAAGTTGCCAACAGAGTGAAAACAAGCTTATAGGTGTTTTTTTTTAATAAGGTAGCCAGTGAGTGGAAGCACAAGGTGTTTCTAATAAATTGGCAAACAGATTGGGAGTGCAAAGTAATAAGGAAGTTATTGAAGGTGTTTCTAATAAAGTGTCCAGTGAAGGGAAGTACAATGTAGTTAGTAGGTTTTTCTAATAAAGCGGCCAGCAATGTGGAAGTATTAAGTAATAAGGAGGTTATTGAATATGATTGTAATAAAGTGTCTTAAAAAGGGAATTACAAGGTAGTAAGCAGTTGTTTCTAATAAAGTGGCCAGTGAGTGTAAGCATAAGTTAGGTGTTTCTAATAAATTAGCCAATAAGAGAATGCATGAGGAAGTGAATAGGTGTTTCTGATAAAGTGGGCGATGAAGGGAAGCACAAGGTAATAAGTAGCTGTTTCTAATAAAGTAGCCATTAGGTGGAAGCACAAGGTAGTAAGAAGGTGTTTCTAATAAATTGGCCAGTGAGTTAAAACAAGATAGTTACTAGGTGTTTCTTGTAAAGTGGCCAGCGAGTGAAAACAAGGTAGTATTAGGTGTTTCTAATAAATTGGCCAGTGAGTGGAAGCACAAAGTAGCAAGTAGGTGTTTCTTACAAAGTGGATAGAAAAACAAGGTAGATGGGAAGGTGTTTCTAATAAAGTGGCCAACAGCATGGAAGCAAAAAGTAATAAGTAGGTTGTTGGTGTAATAAAATGGCCAATGAAGGGAAGTACCAGTACAAGTACAAGTACTAGTAAACCGGTGTTTCTAATAAAGTGGCACACACAGTGAAAACAAGAGAGTTAATTGGTGTTTCTAATAAAGTGGCCAGTTCTTTATTGCTGTTACATTATAGCAGATTGGACACTATTTAAACTCATTAGCAATTATGTTTTATCAAAGTTTTGATAATTTAATTAAATGGCTAATGAAATTGAGTTCATAGTTTTATTTTCCTGAGTTCTTTCTAGGAATTTCTAAGAATTTCTAAGCTGTTCTTGTTTTGCATTGCGCTCTGGTTCTGTCACTTTTTCCGCATTTCTGTTCGTTTATGTCTCCGGCGATGAGTCCATTAGACCCATCAACACCCGCAGTGATGCTCTGGAAGTGACAGGAAAGGGAATTAACACATTATCTCTGCTGAAATGTCACAGATGTTGTGTTTGGGATGTAAAAACCACGTCAGCGAGTCGCCAGTGCAACACCGTGGGCACTGCCTGGGGGACAGGGGTCAACTCCGACACGCGGCGCTGACGCCATACGCATGCATACTGTACATACAGCAGCACAATGGGCTGATTCAGCCAAAGCAAACAGCAGCACTCACAGAGTGTATTGTCACAGAGTCGCAGTGGCCTTCCATTGGTGGCAGCAGGCGAGTGAATAAGGAAAGAAGAATCTGCACAACATTCCAGATTCATTGTTTTGGCTGAACAGTGTGAATGCCATGACAGGGGGATTCCAGCCAGCTGTAGACGCTGAGCGTTTGTGCTGTACAACTCTTCAGGAAGAGGGTCTGTGAGGGAATACAATGTGTTAAAGAAACGCAAATGAAGGAAAGCCCTTGGAACACGCCACTCCGTGCCCGCCCGCCTTTCGGAACATACCACTCTGCGCCTGTATTTCAGACGCTCCCTTCTTTCCTGCATGGAGCCAGTCTTCTCTTCCGCGGTGACCCCTGCGGTGCAGAGGGCAGCGTTTCCTACCGACCCTGAAAACAGCGCCTCACAACAAGGCTGTCAAATACGAACAGCTCTGGAAAAAATAAAAAGAAACCACTTCAGTTTCTGAATCAGTTTCTCTGATTTTGTTATTCATAGCTATAGGTTTGAGTAAAATAAACTTTATGCAGGATGCAGAGCTTTCAGATCTCAAATAATAAAAA
This sequence comes from Astyanax mexicanus, assembly GCF_023375975.1. NCBI lineage: Eukaryota > Metazoa > Chordata > Actinopteri > Characiformes > Acestrorhamphidae > Astyanax > Astyanax mexicanus. Next base: position 6,096,011 of record NC_064429.1, read on the forward strand.
AAAGAAGACAAGTTCATATTAATTTTCAAGTGTTTTATAAGTTCAGAAATCAATATTTGGTGGAATAACCCTGGTTTTTAATCACAGTTTTTTTCACGCATCTTGGCATCATGTTCTCCTCCACCAGTCTTACACACTGCTTTTGGATATCTTTATGCTGCTTTACTCCTGGTGCAGAAATTCAAGCAGTTCAGTTTGGTTTGAGATCATCCATCTTCTTCTTGATTATATTCCAGAGGTTTTTAATTTAGTAAAATCAAAGAAACTCATCATTTTTAAGTGCTCCCTTATTTTTTCCTTGAGCTGTATATATAGATAGATATATACGAATGTATAAAAGCATAGATCTGTTATGTCAGATGTGACAGTTTCTGTTTCATTAATAATAAAAAATATATATTTTAGACCAAAAACAGGCACTTAGACCCACAGGCCTAATATAAAAAAAATAAAAACATACAAAACAAAAGCATAAAGCAACTGGCAAATGTAATTGCACTCTACAAAGCATACAATAGGAGGAAAAAACACAATGCCATTGGAGAAACTGGACACTTGCATATTATTTTTTTATGAATATCATTATTCCCTCAAATCCTATAGCAGTAAACCAATAAGATTTACTTCTACTGACAAAAAAAGAGATGTTAGAGATGTAGAAGTCAGTTAGATAGATATAAGTTAAAGAGATATAAAGGCAGATGCTAGGCAGAGAGATATATAGATAGATGTTAGGTAGAGAGAAATATAGATAGATGGATGTTAGGTAGAGGGGTGAATGTTATATAGATAACTAGATGTTATATAGAGTGTTAGATGTTAGACAGAGAGATATACATTAGGGAGATACCCAGATGTTAGGTAGATGAAAGATACCATACATTGATTTTAGATATATTTGTTAGATACGAAGATATTAAGTTAGATGGATGTTAGGTAGAGAGGTAACTGTAGATCGGTAGATCTATAGATGTTTTTAGACAAATGTTAGGTAGAGATTTGGATATATCAATAGATAATAAACTGATATTAGGTAGAAACATTGGTTTTAACTAGTGAGTTAGGTGTTAGGAAGGTGGATGAATGTTAGATAGATTATTAGATGTTAGGTAGATTGATATGCTAAGTCAGAAAGAGAGTTATAGGTTAGGCTAAAAGATCAATACAAGACAGAGATGTAGATGTTTGGTAGGTAGACATTAAGTAGAGGGATGAATGTTAGGTAGAGAGGTAGACGTTGATATATACTGGGGTTGGACAATGAAACTGAAACCTGTCATTTTAGTATGGAAGGTTTCGTGGCTAAATTGGAGCAGCCTGGTGACCAATCTTCATTAATTGCACATTGCACCAGTAAGAGCAGAGTGTGAAGGTTTAATTAGCAGGGTAAGAGCACAGTTTTGCTCAAAATATTGTACACAATGCACACAACATTATGGGTGACATACCAGAGTTCAAAAGAGGACAAATTGTTGGTGCACGTCTTGCTGGCGCATCTGTGACCAAGACAGCAAGTCTTTGTGATGCATCAAGAGCCACGGTATTCAGGGTAATGTCAGCATACCACCAAGAAGGACCAACCACATCCAAAAGGATTAACTGTGGACGCTGTAAGAGGAAGCTGTCTGAAAGGGATGTTCGGGTGCTAACCCGGATTGTATCCAAAAAACATAAAACCACGACTGGTCAAATCACGGCAGAATTCAATGTGCGCTTCAGTTTCATTGTCCAACCCCTGTAGATAGAAGTTATAGGTAGATGAACTCTACTGGTGAACTCACACGATTTGCTTGCTGCTTGTGTGTGTTTTTGGTTTCTAAGTCACGAAATGACAGTAAAGACGCTTCATCATTTAAGGAGACAAACTCCAGCTCTAGCTTCTTCTTCTTCTTATCGGGCTCCAGTAGCAGCGGAAGAATGCGAGATCGGTCGCCATTTATCTGCCTCTAATAACGCCTCACGACCCCACGCTTCCGTTCAGCCCTAACAGAGCCGAGCCATCTGGAAGACTTCGCCTATACAGACAGTATCCAGGCAAATATGACGGTTGAATCAACACAACAGACCACAAGTCACACGCAACCGTTTTTCATCCCTCCCTTAGTCAACGCTTCCCTCGCCCATTGCCTCTCTCAGTTCCCCTCCGGCCTGTCCACTTCACAACCGGCTCGAGCTGGAACTGAGAGCCAGTTCCTCTCGACCTCGCTACAGTAACACACACCCATACATGCGTACACACATTCGGACACACACAATGCAGCCACACTGTCTGCTGACTTCAAAGCCGCTTGACCCGAGCTTGCTGAAAGCCAGAAAATGGGTGGGTGTGATAGGAGAACCCCCAACATAGGCCTGCATTCCAGGCCACAATTGGCTGCAGGGTTTAGCCCTTTCAGAGCTAAACAATCAGCCTGCCTTAAAAGGAAAGAGGGCAATAAAACGAAGATAAAACAAAGCTGTCATTTGCTTAGCGCAGCGCTAAATTTGGATTTCTAAGCATCTGCACACTCTCAAATACACTGATCCTACTGATAGATAGATAGATAGATAGATAGGTCTCACATTGCACCAGTAAAAGCAGAGTGTGAAGGTTCAATAAGCAGGATAGGAAATATTGCAATGCACACAACATTATGGGAGACATACCAGAGTTCAAAAGAGGACAAATTGTTGGTGCACGCCTTGCTGCCGCATCTGTGACCAAGACAGCAAGTCTTCATGATGTATCAGGAGACACGGTATCCAGGGTAATGTCAGCATACCACCAAGAAGGACCAACCACATCCAACAGGATTAACTGTGGACGCTGTAAGAGGATTGTGGTCCATTTCACACGCATCAGAGAAGGCATGTACTAGTCCTTACACTCCTAGTGATAGTGATAGTCCTGGTGACTGGGTTGTACAACTGGTCCTCCAAATTGAGGAGATAATTGGCTAAAATTAGAAATAAGCAATAAAAAAATAATGTATTTTCACTGGGAGGTCCACACACAATAACACATGCTCTGAGCTCTCAAACAGAATCACGTTGCAAGTGAGCGTCCAGCAGTGCTGGAACAGAGCTTTGCTCATATTTTAAACTGTCAGGAGTGTGTGTGTGTGTGTGTGTGTATGAAATGGAGAGTGAGAAATGAGGTGAAGAAATACTTGAGAATTGACTGTTTTCCAAAGCCAGAATCATTTACAAATATCTTGTGTACCAGAATTGTGTTTTATCTCATCAAATCCTTCAGTCTAAACATTCTTCAACAGCAAAGTGGACAACAAGCTGTATAACTCCTCCCTCCTTCTATATGACAGACAGCTGATAGGCTAATGTTTTTCTTTATTTCTTTATTCAATTAATGTTCTACATTGTAGATTAATTTTAAACACATGGAAACAGTTAAGGAACACATATAGAATTATGTAGTAAACAGTAAAAAAGTGTTATTCCTCCACATTAGTCCCCTGATCTAAACCTGATGAACTGAGATGGTGATTTGAGGTGATTTAATTGGGATGAGCTGGAGCTTCACAGCATGAAGGAAAAAGCAGCAACTATTGTTCAGAACCTCCAGGAACTCCTTCCTTCAAGGAGCTGAGAAAACTATTCCAGGTGACTCTTCCTCATGAATTCATAAAAAGAAAGAAAACACATTAAATGAGAAGAGGTGTGTCCAAACTTTTGACTGGTAATGTATACACAGCTCTGAAAAAAATAATAGACCACTTAAAAATGACGAGTTTCTATGATTTAACCTAATTGAAAACCTCTGGAATATAATCAAGCAATCCAAGACGGACTGCTTGAATTTTTGCACCAAGAGTAAAGGTATAACGATATCCAAAAGCAGTGTGTAAGACTGGTGGAGGAGAACATGATGCCAAGATGCATGAAAACTGTTATTAAAAACCACCAGGGTTATTCCACCAAATATTGATTTCTGATATTTCAAAACTTTATAAATATGAACTTGTTTTCTTTGCATTATTTGAGGTCTGAAAGCTCTGCATCTTTTTTTTTTGTTGTTGTTATTTCAGTCATTTTTCATTTTCTGCAAATAAATGCTCTAAATGAAGATATTGTTATTTGTAATTTGGAAGAAATGTTGTCTGTAGTTTATAGAATAAAACAAATGAAACAAATGTTAATTTTACTCAAACGTAAACCTATAAATAGCAAAATCAGAGAGGTGGAAGTTTATTTTGTCTTTGCCCTCTACCTATTCTTACCTGTCCTTTAACCCATCTTCTAATTTATCATTTAATACATTCTTGAGCAACTCATCCTCAAATTTACTGAGTTATATTACAGGTCTGTTTGGGCAAAAAGCAACCAAAGATATTCTAATTTTTTGAGATGGCCCTGTAATTGAATATATTTGTGGGACAATTAGCCTAGAGAGATATATATAGGTCGAGAGAGAAAGAAAGAGAGGAATTCCCTGCATTGGTGCATCCTGCTGAATATTTACCTGAAAACACACCCTACACTACCCAACCCCCAACGCCCAGGTAAAGTCCACACCCCTCCCTCCCTCCCCTCCTGCCTGTAACCACATGCGGCAGCCTGTTAGTCAGATCTCAGATGACGCACTCCCAGCAGCACTGAACCGGTTTGAGCTGCTCGAGCTTAACCGGCCATCCTCTGATCTGTCCTCGCCGTGTCTCTGGCCTCTAATCCCAAACCTGCCCGACGCCCGGCCTCTCCACACACTCCACAAACACACCACACACTCCACTAACCCTCCAAACAAACCCCTTACAGACTAAAACACTGCACTGACGCACCGCCAGCACCAACCAGTACCCCAGCAGTGCGAAATATTACCCACCAACCGCAGGAGTGACTAGCCCCAGGCTAACCCACACACACCGCTAAGTCCTAAGGAGATGAGTCGCTAAGCAAAAGCCTGGTAATGCTGCTTAACCGAGCGCTTATCTGCAGAGCGAGGTGATGGAGTCCATCTTACACAAACAAAGCGTAAGCGGCCAAGTACCCCGGCCTGAACTGGTTCGTGCCGGTCTGCGGTGCGACGTAGCGAGGAAGGTTCAGTGAAGGGTAACCCCGCCACAAGCAGAGCGAAACCAAACCTCTCTCAGATACGCTTATCTCTACACAGGAGAGCAGGTGTGAGGCCGGTGAAACTGATACAGGTGACCCACCTCAAGCTCAACTAATATCAGAGCTAATGAGAGGACTCATAGCTTCAAGCTATAATGTAACACATTATAAAGCCTTACAGTATATACAGTCATTACTGATTTTAAGTGAAGTGAGTTTTCATATGCATTTTAAAACGTGAAGTAAATGCTATTATGCCTCACTGTAATGTCTTATAGAGCATTATGAGTGCTTTTTACTGGCTTTAAGTGAAGTGTGTCTTAAACGTAAAGTAAATTTTATTATGCCTCACTGTAGGCATTTGAAAAAAACACACTTCACTTAAAGCCAATAAAGAGCATTCATAATAATGCTCTGTGAGGCATAATAACACTTCACGTTTAAAAAGCATATGAAAACACACTTCACTTAAAGTCTGTAATGATTGTATATAAGCTTTTATAATGTGTTACACACTTTTATAAAAGCTTAATTTGAGAAATCATAGCTGCATATTATAATGCATTACACCAAATTATACCAAATCTGTGTTATAGTGCATTACAACACTACATTGTACAATGTTCTTATGAACAGATATTATAAGGCATTATAAGTTCTTCTTTATAAACCCTTATACTTGTAGTTTATAATGTGTTATGAATGTTGCTGTAAGTACATATGAGTTTATATTATACAGACTTATTACAGTTAATTATAAGTTATTATGCACGACATATAATGTCTAGTGACTGGGTTGGGCAATTAGCCATCCAAATTGAGGAGAGTTTGGGAGAAAATTGGCTTACAAATTATTAAGCAAATAACAATTTTATAATTTGCTCATATTGAAAACTTTAGTGGGCAAAAAGCAACAACTAAAGAAAATCTGTAAAGGATGGAAATTTTATTTCACAGTACTGAATCTCTGGTGTTGGAGGAGATCACCCTGTTTCTGTTTCTGTCACAGCATTTATTAGAAGAGCCTCGCCTCACCGCCAGCCGTAAGGGAAAGATGATATCATCATCTCTGGCTCTTTAGAGGAAGCGAGACTATGTCAGACTTTCTGAGGCAAGAGTCCGTCGGCTTTGCCACACGTATGTGTGCGGCGGCGGTTACCAGGACAATGCTGAGTAAGACTTTTCTGATATTGCGACGGGCCTCGGTGTTACGTAACGGGCAGACGCCAGCCTGCGTTGAAGGGTTTTTGGGTCGAGTGTGTTTACTGTGGTGTTTACTGACGGGGTGGTAGAGGAGGATGATCTAATAACCTTTAATCTAGTTTTCTTTGGCTTCCAATAAAAGGGTTTCTTATTTCTTGCTTTTACCCACAGCAGAAGGGTACAGCTTTTCAGTAAAGGGTCGTGTAGCTGCAGGTTTTTTTATCCCAGCCAAGCAAAAGCTCAATTCATCAGACTGACCAACTAACTGTTTAATCAGGTGGAATCAGGTGAGCCGTTGACCCTTTACACCAACAAACAAAACTAGACCTAAACCCATGACCTACAATGTGTAGATTTACTTGATTGATAAAATGCTTAATCTATTAAACCCCCTAACCCCTCTTAACATAAAATTAATTATTTTTCTAATGCTCTCATATTAAACAAATAGTATAAAATGGTATAAAAGTCAATTAATTAGTAAGTAGTAGTATTAACACTAAGTATCAGTATTTATTAAGCAACACATATATTTAAAAAACAGTGTTGAACTGACTACTGATAAAATGTTCATTTGACTTATCAACAGGGAATCTCTTCTACTGCTATTATTAGTTAACTATTTTTAGTGTGTATTTTCTTTTTTTCTTTTTTTTTTTTTTTAGAGTGAGTCAAGTTAATAATACATTTTCAGTACTTTCTTTAGAACAAGATTTTTTTTGTTTGAAGGTTGTGCAAATGTTGGGGAATCCTTGGTCAAGTTTGATTTTTTTTTTTTTTAACAATTCCTGTGCACTTGTATTTGAATATTCCAAATTAATATGTATTGCGGTGTATGCAAATATTTAATTTCAACATTTATTTTCAATATTTTTTATTCTGTAAACAGAAACTGTGTCTACAATATATGCTGAAATTTTCATTAGTTTTTTTTTCTATAGAGGATTTGTATAGTTTTTTTTTTATTTATTGCACCCAGAAAATCAGAAGGGCTTTAATAGTTGCATTACTAGTTATGGGGTAAGATAATTTTGTGTTATTAAAGTAATAATTTTACAATCATCTCAGAGTGAAAAACATTAGATGCGCAGATTAAATTAGTGATGATCCAGCAAATATTCCAGGAGGCGAAATATCAAAACACAAGAGAACAGAAGTGACTTTAGTTAATAATTTATTATTTGTGAAAACTGGCACAGTCACGTTCAGGTATATAAAAAAACACCACAATTTTGCAACAAATAAATAGCGGCGTTAATAAATGTGTACATTAAAATTATGCATCTTATGACACAGGAACACAAATGGAATTGAGGCAAAAAGTGGCAGAGGTTGTCACACATAAATATGACAGTATATCTGAGGCGTGATCTTATAGGCTTTTTTTTCATTCTTCTTCTTTTCTATTAATAAATGTCCTTCATCTCGGTGTAAGGAGGCACCTTGTGCACTCAGAATGTGCGTTTAAAGAAATAAACAAATGCAACAAATATTAGAAACTTATATCTAAATTAATTATTTCATAAATTAATATGAAAAAGTCTTTGTTGTGCTCTGATTGGCTTCTTCTTCTTCTCATAGCGCGGGAATGATGAGAGTTGTGGAATCTGAGGTAATTTAGCATCTTTGGCTCATTAACTCAGTTCACCTGGGGTCTCTCTTTCCTCCTTCACTGAAGTACGGTCCCGGTTCGGACCCGGTTCCGGTTCTGGACAGATTTCTTTTCCTTCTTTTCTTCCCGTGTCCGTCGGATTCTGTCCCGTTTCAGACTAACGGAGCTCCGTCTCCATCCTTGAGACCGGTGCACTGTGCACTGTCCTCACCGTGGTCCCCTTAACCGGACCGGCATCGCTGCGTGCACGCGCACACTTTGTACAAAGTTCTTCAATAACGAACGACTTTGTTCGTCCGTCCGTTTTTCATTTCTTTCTCTTCGCCGTCACGTGCGGCTCCGCCAACCCGTTCAGCGCACGCCGAGGAAGCGGCGCACGGCGCCGGCGATCCGCAGCAGCTTGTCCTTCTTGCGCTGGTGGAGCGCCATCAGCGCGCGCGCCGTCTCGCCGGGCTCGTGGGAAGCCGCCGCAGCAAAGACGCTCCGCGCGCGCTCCTCGGCCTTGGCGTCGCCCGCCTTGCGGAAGAGGCGCACCAGCGCGTCTTCGCGCACTTGCTCGAAGATGTGCGGGGCCGCGCGCTTTCTCCGCGCTGTGTCGAAGCCGCTGCCGTGCACGCGGGGCGTCACGCGGCGACTCTCGGAGCTTGCGTAGGTGGACATTCTCGGTTGTTGTTGAGTGTGTTGCCGTTTTCTGTGGCTCAGTTTCGTCCGGTTTGGTAGTCTCGCGCTCGTGCTGTTGTCGCTCGTGCTTTGGTTCTCTTAGAGTTCTTAGCTCGAGCAGCGCGAGACCGGTGCTGAGCGGCTTCAGCTCAGTGCGCGCGATTTAAAGCCCGTGTTAGACGTCACCGGCGCCGGGGGAACACCCCAGCCCTGATCTCAGCCAATAGCAGCGCAGCACACAGCCGCCAGAGCAGCGCGAGAGAGGCAGCGCGTGAAGGGCAACATAGAGAGAGCGCTCGTGAATCTGAGGATATTAATTAATATTTATAAAAGTAGAACAGGAGAATATCTCAGACTGGGAAATGTGCAGATAATGCACAAAAAGTTATCACACTTAGTGCATTTGCAAATTGCCCTAGTTTACCTTTTATTTAGATAGATAGATAGATAGATAGATAGATAGATAGATAGATAGATAGATAGATAGATAGATAGATAGACTTTGGTAGATCAGTGCAGTACACTGTGCACACAGCCAATAAACTATCTACATCTAAGTGCAATATGCAAATTATGTGTCCAAACCCATGTACCCATAGATGCATATCTATCTGACCCGTTTTTGAGTGGAGCAGTAAAAAAGCATGGCTCTGTGGATGATAATGATACATTATAATAATAATAATAATAATAATAATAATAATAATAATAATAATAATAATAATAATAAGAAGAAGAAGAAGAAGAAGAAGAAGAAAAAGAAGTTTTAAGTCCAGTTCAATTGCAATGTTAAAAAATACCTTTATAATGTTTCAGAATTTCAGGCCGATTATATGGCGTTGAGACATTTTAAGTTTGAGTAATTGTCTCCTATAAAACAATAGAAAAATAAAAATATCATGTGTTGTACCCAAATCTGACCCCCTACTGTAACTGTAGATTAATCTTTATTTATTAACAGAAATGAAAGGAATCCGAGGGGAATCTGTGACACTTACTCTGGTGCAGGAAACACCTGCACTCCAAGAGAGTAAAATTATTAGGGATGCAGAATTTGAGAGTGTAATGAAGTTTTCATTTTTGTAAAAAACTGATTTGATTAGTTACTCAATAATGCATTATATGAAACCTAGAGCAGGGGTATTTAATTAGAAATCATTACGGTCCATTAGAAGAAAATTTCGTGAGTCCAAGGTCCGGACAGTCGCCATTTTTACCTTGTGTTATGATTCAGAGCTATATCCTGTAGACCAGGGGTCGCAATTATTTTTGGCCACAGGCCAGTTATTTTCCAAGCCATTACTTGGAGGGCCACAAAAAAATTTTTTTTTTGGAAAATGAAGCAGGTAAACCCAGGAAGAAAGGAAAAAATAAATAAATAAACACACCACTCCTCACCCGGCGATCGAACCCGAGTCATTAGGATCGCAGTCTTTAAGTGAGTGCTCTTTGAAGAGCTCAGTCTTCAGGAGTTTCTTAAAGATAGTGAGAGATTCTCCTGATCTGGTAGTAGAAGGTAGTTAGTTAGAGGTGTTAGGAGAGTAAGTGCTCTTTGAAGAGCTCAGTCTTCAGGAGTTTATTAAAGATAGTGAGAGATTCTCCTGATCTGGTAGTAGAAGGTAGTTAGTTAGAGGTGTTAGGAGAGTAAGTGCTCTTTGAAGAGCTCAGTCTTCTGGAGTTTATTGAAGATAGTGAGAGATTCTCCTGATCTGGTAGTAGAAGGTAGTTAGTTAGAGGTGTTAGGAGAGTAAGTGCTCTTTGAAGAGCTCTGTCTTCAGGAGTTTATTAAAGATAGTGAGAGATTCTCCTGATCTGGTAGTAGAAGGTAGTTAGTTAGAGGTGTTAGGAGAGTAAGTGCTCTTTGAAGAGCTCTGTCTTCAGGAGTTTATTAAAGATAGTGAGAGATTCTCCTGATCTGGTAGTAGAAGGTAGTTAGTTAGAGGTGTTAGGAGAGTAAGTGCTCTTTGAAGAGCTCAGTCTTCAGGAGTTTCTTAAAGATAGTGAGAGATTCTCCTGATCTGGTAGTGGAAGGTAGTTTGTTCCACCATTGGGGAACTCTGTATGAGAACAGTCTGGATTGCTTTTTGTGAGTGTTTGTTTGGTAAAGTGAGGCGACGTTCATTGGAGGAGAGCAGCGGCCGGGAGGTAGCATAAGTCTTCAGGAGTGATCAGTTCAGGTAGGAAAGAGCTGTTCTGTCATCACCTTGTAGACGATTGTAAGAGCTTTGAATTTGATGCGAGCAGCAACTGGTAGCCAACATGTGCCCATTTTGGCTGGTTGAAGACCAGATGGCTGCTGCATTCTGGATCATCTGGAGATTCTCAGTAGTTTATCGGTTTGGTTCCGCATTGAACAACATCTGGTTCCAGACCCGGACCGCAGTCCGCCTATTACTGACCCTTGACCTAGAGAACATTGAAATCTCAGCACAATATTAGTTATTAGTTTGCATGTAAAGATTGGTGTTAGAAGTGGTTGATTTACTATTGTGTTTAAACACCACCCACTGGATAGCATCCATGTATGTCATTAGATCCCATATGTGAATATGTGTTTTATACTATAGTCGTTTTTTCTAAAAGTAGATTAAAACAAATGCAATATATTACCTTGGTAGTTGTATAGCAGTATATTTAATTATATCCTCTGGATCATGTTACACATTTTGTTGCCAAGTTTTTGTCAGTACCCAAAGCTGAATTGCAATTTACTGTAATAACTTTCTGTAGTGATGTTTTGCAGGATTCAGGTGTGCTGTGTTTTGTGTTCCAGTCACCACTTTTTCAAGAGTTTATAAGTGTGTGGTAATTCACTCCAAAGCACCTACTTACTCGGACTTACTCGGAAGTATAGATTTCCTTACGTCGAACTGGAGGAACTTCTCTGGAATTTCCCTCCTTTATTTCAACTATACATTAGAACTGGGTAAAAGGCCAGGGTAAATCTGGAAAACTAAATTTGGAAAGTTATTCCCGTAAGACTTGGAGCTGTAGGTGTCACCCCGGTGGCTTTCCTGACTCAGAGAAAGAGCTGTTTACTGCAGGGGAATTGCTCAGATCCTGCTTCTCCTGATGTCTGCAGATAGGGGCCGTTAGCAACCCCGCGCAAACAAAGCTCACCGTTTACCTCTCCAGCACATATTATCCAGACACTTCCTATTTACATGCCTGACTGTTTCTGTTTTGCTTTTGGTTTTCCCCCCTTTACCAGTCCAAACATCTGATGGAAAAATAGCGAAGCTTGAGGTTTCCACTGGCATGGTTGAGTCTACACATGCCACAGAAACCCCAGGGACCTCAAAAAATGTGCTATTGTTGTTGGATGGATGGTGAGGAATGCATGGCACTTGGCACCCATTGTCAGGCCGGTCTGTCTTTTCTCAATCATATTGTTTCACCTTCCTCTCGCTCTGTCTAGCTCTGTATGGCTGTGTTTTGTAACAAACAGAGGCATGGTAGCACAGAGGAAGCGTGGACACGGAAAGGACGACCGTACCATAAATCCATAAGTCCGTTCCTCACCCCAGGCCTTCAGAGACACCAAGCCCAGCAAGGCCTCCCCGCCAGCAGGGAAGGAAACATCAGGTTCAGCCTCCAGCCCAGAGCGGTCCTTCCAAAGCCCAGCCAAGCTGAGCCAAGCTGTCCCATATTAATTATAACAATGGGAACACTAAATTTAACTGGGGTCGAGGGGCACGTCAGGCCAAAGAAAGCAATTCCTCCCATACTCCCGACCAGAGCCAAGATTTCTTAGCCTCTAACCGTTAAACAACAACCGTTGGAATGGGGGGAAGGGCAAAAAAAAAAAGGGACTGACGGAAAGTGGACAGAATTGTGTATTTAAAAATGACCATAACTCAAGGTTTTGTATATGCACAAACATCAACTTCGTCCACTGCCCGTAAGAATGTCTCAAGTGTGGAATGGAAGGAATATGATGCCGTATAAGGAAGAATTGGGGATAAGAGAAAGATGACAATGCTGATAAACACCCACTGTCCACTGTTTCACCATACAGTTTGTGAAATAGCAGACCACAAAACCTACAGATTACACGTTACTGACCACAGGACTACTGTGGTGGACCATTTCCACTACAGATATTGGTGGTATTCCAGTAGTGTTGGCGCTTGAAGTACTATATATCAGGTTATGTTGACACAGCAGGTAAACGTGACCCAAATATGATCATTTACGCCAGGTGTGTAGTTTTTTCTGGCTGTGTAAACAGCAAAAAAAAACCACTTCGGGCCTAATCTTACGTCTTACGCAAATGCTTACGTCGTTTAAATAGCAACAGTGCTATTTAATATATCTGCACTGATGGGCGTGGTGGTCCGGAAATGAGGTGTGTTTCAGTAAATTTCTGGTGTATTGCTGGTATATCTTGTCAACAGAAAACACAGGTGCACCACTGACTGAGTACAATCTAGACAGACGTCAACAGTCAGACGTTCATCGCTATCTTGGCAACCCAAGCTGGCTGTGTGTGCGCTCAAACTTTTAAATAAACAATAAACAAACTAAAATAAAATACCATTACTGTTTCTGTAAATGAGCTGCTGGAGCACCTTCACAGTGTGGAAGAAGAAGCAGATCAGTTTCCTTAAGCTGAGAACTGTTGGACATGTGCAGGTAGTTGCGCCAATAAGCAATTAGCAATCCAACAAAATCAGAGCGCATCTGGCTCTTAAAGCGAATGGCAAGTGACATGCTGATTAGTTTATTTCACGTTTAAACCAATGATTAATTAAACGCCCATGATTAATAAAGAGAATTAGATCCAGCTCATCCCAAATCATCATCTCAGTTGATCAGGTTTAGATTCGAGGATTGTGGAGGACAAACTGTTAAACAATAACAATAAAAACAAACAAAAGAAAAACACAGAAATAGAAGAAGGTGTGTCCAAACATTTAACTAATACTAATATATGTACAATGTCAGAAATAGAATGTCCTTTACTTCTTGCACTTAATATCCAAGGCTTCGCTCCATCTTCAATAATACTTCAATAATCAGAGGTGGGAAGTAACTAATTACATTTACTCACATTACTGTAGTTGAGTAGATTTTATGAGTAATTTGCCATTTTTGAAGTAGTTTTTAAAATAGGTAATTTTACTACATTGGAAAACTCCCCGTTACTGAGTAAAAAAAAAATGCTGGGAAAAAAACAATTGAGTTTTGTTCTCCATGGCAGCGCAGCTGAACTTTTCCCAGCAGTGTTTATTATGGTTAGCAGGAGAGACGTTGTGTGAATCAACTGGGGTCTGTGTGCGCAACTCTGGGGAACCGGTGTTTTGTCGAGTTATGCTACCTGTCGAAATGTGCTTCTTTACGGCACTGCACATGCACCGACCATGTTTTTCATAATAATTCCTTGCGTTTTTATTGGGAACATTAATCAATCTGCTTGGATGTTAAAAAAAAACATGTTAACAGCAGTTAAAGCATAGGAATGGC